>NW_019100991.1:0-62779 GCF_001856785.1 Myzus persicae | reverse complement strand
GGGGGGGGGGGGGGGGAGAGGTCCAAATACTTTATAATGAAGATGAAATTAGCAATTGGTTATTACTTATTAGGTAACGATTTTAAAAATTGTTTCATCTATGCAAAGCTAAAAATACGAAAAAAAATAGTTACCTACCTATTAATAATTATGATTGAATTTAATATTAGACCCGTATTTAATATGACTTTTAATGGTGATTAAGATAAGGTAAATCCACGGGAAGTTTAAAGTTTTAAACATCACTAAGCCTACATACATTTTTAATTTATTTTTATGCTGATATTAAATTTGTTTTTCAGTTAATGATTGTTTAACGGACAGACAGGAAGCATTGGACGATCCATCGTCTTCATCTCACAAGTACATTCCAGAATGTACAACAGATGGAAGATATAAAAGTGTCCAGTGTTACAAATCAGTTGGTGTGTTCAATTATAAAGCTCAATAGGATAATCAGAATATAAAAAATTGAATTTTATTATTGATGGGAATTGATTTTAACTCAGGTTATTGTTGGTGCACACAAGAAGACACTGGAAAACCAATACCAGGAACTTCGGTGAAAGATTCTAATCCTAAATGTGATGGTGTTCCTTTACTTTCCCGGCCAATGAAAGGCTGCCCTGAGCATAAAAAACATATTTTTTTAAAAGATCTCATGGATTACCTCAGAAAAAAACACAGGTTTATTGTACACAAATAACATTACATTTTGTGACTGAGACATAATTGTACTAATATTCTGCTTATTATGAATTTATAATTATTGCAGTAAAAACAATAACGCATCATTTTCTAGTGATTATGAATCAATAATTTCAGACATTTTTCATTCTTTGGATACAAATCACAATAAAGTAAGTGAACATCAACAGAAAATACATAAGAATTCTGAATTCAGTAATACTAACACTTAAATCTATCACTGTTGAAAATAAAAGGTGTTGGAACGCAAAGAATGGAAGAGTTTTCGGGAAGAAATGTCAGTCAACAACAAACTAAAAAGATGTGGAAAAAAACTGCCTCGACATTGTGATGTCAATCGTGATAATAAAATTGGGTTTACAGAATGGTTGAACTGTTTAAATATTAACCATGTTCAGACTCAAACACAACCTAATGGTACATTTTTTGATAAATTAAATCAAAACAAATACTTGAAAAATTCTTATTTATTTTCAGAGTCCAACACAACAATAATTGCTAAAAGAAGAGGCCCTAATCCACTTGAATCATATCTCAAAGGTGATGACTAAACCAGATAATAAAAATAAATAAAATACAGCAAAATTAATTTTTATTATGACTGTTTGTAAATTATGATTTAACAGCTTTATCATGCTATTACTATTATATTACATATATGACATAATATGTACTGTATATTATATAAACTTTTTTTTCTGAAAATACTATATTGCTTTTTTATAATATTATAATATATATAATATATATATATATATATTTATTTTTATTTAACTAATTTATAATAAAATAAAAGTTTTATTATTAATAGTGTTCAAAAAATATTTTAATTTATTTTTATGCTTAAAAATAATAAAACTAACATATTAATAATAATTAGAGAATATTATGAATGTTAAAAATAATAATTAAATAATATAATATAATATGAATGTCAAAAAAATAAGATAAGTAGTGTTAAAAAATCTGAAAAGTTAATTTTCAAAATATATTATAATATTTATATTAAAAATTAAAATATAAGGCCCAATTGAGTCATACATCTAAACATTATATCACAGATTATACAAAATCAATATTGTATGAATTATATTAAACAAATTGTTAGCTTTGGCTTAGGATTTTAAAACTTAAGTAACTTCATATACTGGGTTAAAGCTTTGACTCGTTGATTAAAATAAAACTATCACACTTTAGCTTACTTATAATATAAACAAAAGAAGAAAACAAGTATAAAAATAAATATAATATGATTATTTGTTCCATAAATAAACTTAAATAATATATGAGCTATAAGTTCCTGTTAGTAGGGATTCTGTCGATGTTCTAACCAGAAATGTACAAGTATTATCTGTAAATATCTTAGTAATTATAACTAATGAGCTGTTGACAATTTGTTCCAATCATTGTCTGTAAAAAAAAAAATTTGGATCAATAAATAATAAAGTGGACGATTAAATGTTTAATATGAATTTAAAATAAATTTTAAACTATACAACAATCATTGTATCATTGTTATGATAAAATATTAGGTTTTTAATCATTAGCTTGTAAAAGGATGTATTAATATTTTAAGTACAGTATGATTACTAATATGAATGGTAATAGCTCTAAAAACAGTACATTTTTTAATTTCAGAACGGATAAATAATAAAAAAAAACATAAAAAACAAAAACTGTACACTGTGTATGATTTTCATGCATTTTACCTTATTGCTTACAGCAATATTACTGATAATACTAATTTCTAACTTAACCTACTAATATGCAATTATTTTTCAATTAGGACTTAAAATCTTAATTCAAGAGACATAACATAATGATCATGTATATAACGGACAAGTATATTAAAATTAAAAATATGTAAAAAAAAAAACAAATAGAATATCAATAGATAAACTACACCATCAGGTATTATAATATAAGAAAATATTATTTACAAAACCGAAATACATTAATTATAAACAAATTTGTAGAAATTAGGAAAATTGATTACAAAAGTTGAATTTAGATACTAAAAAGTACTTAAATAAAAGTATTATCAAAATGTTTTTTGTTATAATTTCTACTTCTGATTTCATTCTTAGTTAATGATACATACATTATTAAGTAGAAATAATTCATTATATCAATTAAGGGTTAAATTATAAAAAAAATAAAAATTACCATTTGTAAATTTAAACTAGTCCCATAATTTAATATATTGACATGAACAAACATAAATAATAAATATTGTTTAACAATTTTTTTTTAATGTAAGCCCTGTTTTAACCAAATTAAATTTTTAAAGTTGATAATAGTAATAATATCAAAATAAGTATTTTAAGTTACCATACGGTATATAAATAAAACATAAGTGCCATTCATTTAAGGATCAAAATTATCAATAGAAATGTATACATAACATATAATTACGGTCATTAATGTATGTCCTATAACAAATTGATAACACAAATTACATATTGAAATGTTGATTTTGTTAACATAAAAATGACATTAGCTTACCATATAAACTGTTTGATGTACATAGAGTTGTATATTTAAGTCAGTTGGTTTGTTGGTTACCATGGACGTTTTGAGGATCAGAATGTTTTAAGTTTTTTAATTTTAAAAACAAATATTTACACTACTCTATGATATACATACATGCCACAAAACCATACCATACCATCAGGTGAGGTACACCTGTTTGAATGTTATGTGTTTAAATACAATTGTAGGATATATTATTATGTATACAGTGAAACCTCTAAATACCAGACATTCTCAGTCACCAAAATGTTGTCCGTTTTTCAGAGGTCACTGCTATTCGGAAGTTTCAGAGACCGTAGTAAGTTTGGTTCCTTAGAAGACGTCCAATATTAGAAGGTATCATTTAGGGGAGGTTTCACTGTATATATAAAAATAATTTTGTTTTTTTAATAATCTTAATTTTACACTGAACTTATCTCTACTAGTAGTTAAATTATAAGGCCTATTTTTTTGTATTGTTTAAAATATATTTCACAATCTGTAATAAAATCTTAAACTCTTAATTAATCAAACAATAAGTAATTATGAGTTATTTAAAGACCCAAGTTAAGAACTACTTAGTGGTAAAACTTTAAGCTAAGATCAGAACCATAAAATGCTTATCTTGTGTCTCTTGCTCTAGAGTGATATCCTATAATTCTGACCATCGCCCAAAAATTATCGTCATGTTTCAACTAATATTTTTAATCTAATAGTAAAGAAAATTATTAATTTGCATGAATATTTTGGTTTCATTATATTGTTGTAGAGAATTATATTTTTAACTAAACATACAATTTAAGCATAATTATAATATTCTAAAATTGTACATTAAATTATTAATTTATGTATGTAATAGGTACTCAAAAAAGAATTGTCATCACATATCTTTTCTTTGACAATATTTGACTATAGGTATAATTAAAATAACTGGAATGTATTTAGTTTATGTTAATATATCTTTCAAAAAGCATACATAAAAATTTAAACACCTTTCACCTTGAATGCGTTTTATTTAAGCCCATGCATTCAAACAGAAGACTTTCTTATATATCAACCATTGAAAAAAAAAAATCAAATTCTGTTCTTGAAACAAATAACAGCCAAGTAAAATTATTTGTAAGGGAAAAAATTTAACAACAACCGCCATCATACAAATAAACTGTACATTTATAAATAGTTTTAAGCATATTATTGATAAATGAACAATTCTAAATACAGTATTTCTGACAAACAATGAGATCTTCATAATTCATACAAATTTTGAAATAAACAATGATTAAAAATCCAACATAAGAATGAATAAGTTTTGAAGAATAAAAATAGGAATCATAAATTAAATTTGATGTCTAGGAGTGAATTTTAAATTCAGTAATAATATTCTTAATTTATGAATATTGAGTTTACAAAATATATTTTACTATTGAATATATAATATGGTAATATTAAACATTTTGTTAATTTAGTCAAATATATTGGTTCTAGTGGAAGTTATGATAACAATTATAGTAAATTATTTCTAAATTAAAGTAATTAATAGTTGAAAAATAGTTAATAGTTAATAGGTTAGCGGATTGAGCTGTTAAATTTAATATTTTTTGTTAGAAACTAAAGTATAATATTTACTAATTATACTGTGGCCTATATACTTAATAATCTAAAATATTGGACAGAAGTAGGAGTACACTCAACAAGCATACTAACTTTTTGATTTCCATACATGATGTACAAATATAAAAAGTGCAATATGGCTAATAATTAATTTTTTATTGTCTAGTTATATTCTAGATGTTTAAATTGATAATGTTAAAAATGAAATCATGTCTAGACCTCGTGATAAATTGGCTTTAATATGACATAGAAGACGTACATATACAAAATAATAGAAGGTATTAAACATTATATTATTATTTAATTAATTTGATTTAAATATTATACCATAGTAGTTAATGGGCAGATAAGATGAGCTAAGATAATATTCAAATTTAACATTTGTTTTAATTCAGATAAAATAAATATGAATTCTTCTTGAAGCGAATACAATTTTTGTTGAGGTATTTTAAATAGTTACCATCAATAGCATTAGTATACTACTATAGCAAATAGAAAATGTTGATTATAGTTAATAAATATTATATATAGTTAGATTACTGAAATATTAAGTGACTTAGGAAGTAAATAAATTGAAATAATAGAATACTATTAAGACATATATGGGAAATAATTTAGTAAGAATATGGTTTGTGCGGTGAATGCTGGCCAAACAATTGAAATCAGAGCCAAACTCTGTAATTTTATAAAATTATGCTAGATCAAAATCTTTTAAAAACACCATTCTATAATAATAAAATATCAAAACGCATTAAACACAAGTAATTTTAATTTATAATTACCATTGGCACTGATTGTTTCACATCTTGCTAGATTATCTTCCATTTCTAACTCTTGTGCCTGTAATCCTAATTCACGTTCTTCTCTTCGCAACCGATTCACTTCACTCATCAGTTCACAATAAGTATGCAAAAGAGATGGTTCATCTTCATTTTTTTCACTTCCTAAATTAAAGAATAGTTTGATAATTAGATAGGTTAGCATTTATTTTATTGTCATTTAAGGTGGTTATATTAGTTGTATTTAGTATATATTTTATTGGTGCTCATACTTTTGAAAAATTAAATTAATTAATATAAATTATTGAGTAAAATTGTACAATATAGGTAGGTACTGCATGCATTTTTTAGCTTTCTTTAAATGCTAACTAAAATAGAAAACATATCATTAGTTTTATAAAATTAATTAATAAACAATAACTTAGTTTCTCTATTCAGAACCCAAAAACATATAAAATACCAATCTTACTAATATTTTTTATTGTATAATTACAAATATTTAGTTTAATAGCTATTTTTTTTTACCTTCTCCTCTAAGCTTTTTTTCTACTTCGACACCTTCAGCTTCTAAAGTTTTCAGCTTAACATCCAATTCTTCCAATTTCCTTTGAACTTCTTGTGCAATACGCAACCTTTAATCATTTAAAACTATATAACTGTCAAAAAAGAAAATTGTAAATTGTGTGTACAATACCTTTTGCGTTGAGACTGTCTAGCAATTTTAATCTCAGACTTTGACATTCTACCATCTGCGCTTTGAATACTATCATCATCGACTTTGTTTTTTTTGGATTCATCTACAGTGACAACTGTTTCTATAAGAAGAAAAAGAGGTTTGATTTTGTACACTTATTGCAGGATACATTTTTACTTCATAAATAAATACCTAATAATTGTAGATTATCAATATCGTAGCAAGATGGTAGTGGTGGTATAGGTGGAGCCAATGAATCTATTAAACGACGTCTGATTTCAGATTCGCTATTTGATTTAAACTGTACCGGTTTATCTCCAGCAGTTAGAGACAATTTTTTATCCTAAAAAGTAAATATTTGTTTTTGATGGAATAAACAAGAATTAAAATTAACTAAATCTAAAATATCTCATCATTTTATTTTAAATCTCAATAAAAACCTTAAATTACACTACCAAATTATTAAAATAATGTTGATTTAATGTATGTATAATTGAGTGCATAAGAGAACTTAGACAAAGGCAGACAAACAAACATTTCAGTATTACTGTATACATCATTTAAGTTTTTTCTGAGGAACCAGTGGTGGCGTGAATAACTATTTTTTTAGGCGGCTGCCTCATGTAAAAGTGGGGGTGGGTACCCCAATGACATAATTTATACTCACATAGTCACATACGACATGCATATAAAAAGTGTGAAAAGTAAATTAATAAGTGTGAAAAAATTAGTGGATGGGTACTTATTTAAGGTAACTGCTTCATAGGAAAATTAAGTTTGAGCCATCACAGTGAGGAACGCAAAGCTTTTTATCATATTTTAAATGGGTGTTCAATAATTTAAATGTATAAAATATTTATGAAATTTTCAATAAGAAGTGTTTTAATTTTTTAATTACAAATTAAAAAAACATGAATTTTATTATTTTATTGTCTTATTAGTCAAAAATGCATGATGATGAAATGAATTGAATTGTAATCTTAAAGTATAATAATATTCTAATATTCTATTTTATAATTGGATATTTGATAAGACAATAAACAATTTTACTAATACCTAACTATTAATTTATAATCAACAATAATAGTTCATTTTTACTATTCCAAAAAAAGTTTTCTAAGAAAAAAATGACATAGTTAAAAACACTAAGCAACAAACAAAATTTTGAATAACTTCATAATAATGTTATTTTGTATACACATAATATAAAAATAGTATGATATAAAAACATTGAAGATATCATAAGATATATTCCAACAAAGGTTGTAATTCATTTCAGATATTAAGGTATTAAGATGGCGTTTAAGTTATTCATAAGTACATGTATTGATTAATGACATATGGTGTACAGTGTACAAACTGCATTAAAATCAAGAAAATAAAGCAATAGAATCTAATATGTGTAAGCTACCAACAAATCTACAATCTATGCAGTATTTAATATTACACTCAACACAGTTCTAAACTTCTAAATATTATTTTTAAGTAATAAAATATGATACAATAAAAAAACTGCTCTAAGAGCACATACATAATCTCCAATGAATGTAGAAACATTGTCTGCCGACTGAAATTTAAAAGATAAAATTAATAATCAGATAATGATTAGTAATTTTAATAAGTATCTAATATAAAAACAAAACGTAAAATATTATAGGTGATTGGTCTATAATTTACAAATGATTTAAGTTATATTTTTTAAATGTATACAATTACTTTAGAACTGTATTATTATCTGGAATAGTTAAAAAAAATTAATAGTACACTTTCCCCTCCAATCCTAATCCTATCAATAATATTTATTAATTACCAAACATTTTAAATTAATCCTAATTTCTGTATTACTTAAGATATAAAAAAAAATTACCTGAGATTTTTCTTTTGTTTTTCCACTTATTAAAAACTTAAACCTAGAAGGAGATGTTTGATGACTAGATGGAGAACGAATTTTATTTGGAGATGGTGTCTTCTTTTGGAAAATTGCAGCCATAACAGTTTGAGTAATACTACGTTTTCTTTCAGGACGATCATTCATAATATTTTGTTCGTTTCTTTTTGGTGTATCACACTAATGTTGATTAAAAAAATAAAAAGAAGTATACATAATTAGTAATGATATAATTATCTGATTTTAATATTTTTTATTGCTCACCAAAACAGTATCAAGATCAAACTCATCAATTGACTGACAACTTTTACTTTTTGTTAGTAATGAAAGTCCATCACAGTTGCTTTTTACTGCTCTTCTACGTTCCAACTTTTCTCTGAGTTGTCTAATTTTATCTTCAGGACTTATTCCTAATTCAGAATCGCTCTTTAATCTAGCTCTGGCCCTAGCGTTTTCACGTATTTCTTCAGTTGACTTTAATATTTCGGCAATACTAGATGTTGGAGTCTTTTCATCAAATAGTGCTCTTCTTATATCTGGCAATGAAAATGCTTCTGAACATGGTATCTGATTAGTAGCACACATTTTTCGTTCGCTCAAGGGACTTTTTATGGGAATTAGAAGAGATGTAGGTCGGATTTTTAAATCTGCGTTACATTGATCAATAGGAAATGGTTTTGCAAATTCAAAATTTTCTGTATGAAATTCAGGAGAAAAAGGTGAACTTCTGTTACGACGAGGTTTTCTTTCACTTGTCATTTTACTCATTACCATATCATGAACTAAATTTTTTTCTTTCATTCTCTCCTTTGTTATTTGTTGGAGTTTATAAGTAGTAGAATTTTGTTCTTGTTCATTTTGTTCTTTCAAATTGTTTTCATCTAGTTTTTCTCCCTTACTATTTTTTTTCATTTTACGTACATCAATAGAATCTCTTATACTATTAAATGGTGTAATTTTTTCCTGCAAACGTTTCACATAATTTTCATAGGTTTTATTAGTGTCCTCATACGCAATCGGAGTTAAGGCATCTTCATCAATACTATTTATCTCATTGAGATCCATTACAGTCACTAGATCACTGGTTGTTGTAGTATCATTATCATCTTTATCAGCCGACATGTTATAAATAGTATTTAATGTCTCTACCACAGGTGTTTTAAGCTCATCGTCCATTTGAGGATTGGTTACAAATTCCATATAACCAGTATTGTGTAGCAATGTTTGGTTTAAAGCAGCAACGTGCTCATTAGTATCATTATCACTAATAGTATCCATGAACTCAATGTTATCACTATCAATTTTTCCACAGACATGACCATACTCATCTAAATTTTCATTGGGCCGTTTCTTAGGAGAATTTCTAGGTTTACGTTTTGATTTAGGCCTCTGATGTTTTCTATAAGTTAATGATTTGATTGGTACGTGTACAAAATCATCCCAAGCTTCAGATACTCCAACATCGTCATCTCTTGCCCAATCGGAAAGCTCTGTTTCAGTTTGCCCCTCAATCGTATGATCTTCATCATTATTATAATCAGACGCATGAGCATACGATTCAGGAAGAACTATTTCACTATTGTTAGGTTTTAAAACATTATTCATAAATAAATCAGCAGTCGTTGAAACATGCTTTAATATTTCACCATTTCTGACATTTTTATCTTTTACTGGACTTGGAACTGTAATTATCTTGTTAAATCCATTATCTGAATATTTTGGTATGCATTCAGATTCAATTATTTGTTCTTTTTGTTCTGTATCATTCATGAGTTCACCTCGAGAGTTATGGATTTCTAGTTTTGGTAAACTATGGTTTTCTATTGGAATATCTTTATCATCAGACGAAATATCAGGAATTATTAAGTCATTTTCAGTATCTGTCGAAGCATCTGTTGATAAAGAATCTGATTCAATTTTATTTTCTATTTGAGAACGATGAAACTCTGGTACAATTATAGAAGTTTCATGAGCTGGACTACGAGGGCGTGATTCATTATCTTGTTCTTGATACTGGGTATTAATTATTTCAATTACATTATGATTAGTTTCGTTTTTTTCATTACTATCATTATTTTTTTCAGAATGTTTTAAACAGACATGTTTAAATTCATTAGTTTCTGATAATTCTTTTGATTTCTTCTCATTTTTATTAACAACAGGACTTACGTTTTGTAATAATGCTTGCATAGTAGGACTGGGTACTGGAGCAGGATTTAATTTTTTTTGACACTCAGATATTTGATCAACAAAGCTTTTAAATTTTGTATCTAAAGTTACTGACGAACCAGATTTTTTAACCGCTAATCCATTACCATTACCAGCTAACAAGTATAACTTTTTCAATTCTAATGAACGTTTAGTAGCAATACCTTCTGTAGATTGTGTTCGATTAAGCTCATATCCAGGATTGGAAAATGGAACAAAATTTGATCGATTTTGGGCTGCTCGATTTACTATCTCTGCAATTTTAGGATTTTCCGGAACTAATGGATCAACTTTTGTTTCTTCTACCTTATGTTTTGATTGAATACTTTCGCTTACAATTATATTTGGAATACTGTGTTTTGTTGGTGTTCTATCATCTCGCTCAAATTCAGAATCTGTAGATATTTCTGTGGCAGAATTACTACTACCAGAACTTGATGAATAAAAATCAGTAGCAACCTGAAAAAAAACATTTAGTTTAAAATACAATTAAAAGTAATATGATTATTTTTATCCAAACCATATGCATATAGGTATGATTATAAGTATATATATTATATATTGATAACTTACATAAATATTTTTAAAATCTACACAATATAATACTATCTTTTATTTAAATTTAAATACTAAAAATAAAATATTTTATTATAGTTCATATTTGTCATAATTTATTTGGTAAGTACTGAAATTATTTAAATCTTTCAATATATTTATATATACATAATATATATATAATATATATACATTATCAACGCATCTGGATACAAATGATTATTATTATACAACATACATTTATGATCATTTGTTATAAGCAGGTCTCGAAAGTTCTAGTAGATGCATATTTTTTTTGGTAAGTCTTAGAACATCTAAAGTAAGATACAAATTTGTTTCACACTTCCCTGATGTTATATTCAAAATTTAATTTTGCTAATTTTCGGATATTCATGTTTTTTGGTACTACTATGGTAAATATTATGATAGATAAAAATAAAACTTTATGGAATGAAAATGAAAAAATGTTTGATATTTGTTTTGTATACCTATTTCTTAATTTCCAGTGCTATATAGTTATTTATAGTGCTAAAAAATAATCTTTTTTTGTGTTTTAACTTTCAAGTCCTGATTATAAGTAAATAAACATTAAATCAAATTTTGATTAGTTAATACAATAAATCAATCACATAATAAACACAGTTATTGTATTAATTACTTATAATACAATTTAGTGAAAAAATCAAGACATACGAAAACAAGCCTTTCCTCTTAATAGTAAAAATTCCGATTCCAAAAGCTAATAAAATAAATGAATACATTAAAATAATTATACATACATTTTAAACTATAATTTATTTTCAGATAAAATCAATTGTTCGTAAAAAGATATTGTACCCTCCAGGAGTTGCCTAGAATGAACTAATGTATAACATACCAAAATATTTGTTCGGAAGTTCCAATTTTGTATTTTTAAGTTAAATATTAGAGCGGATTAAGATATTACCAAATTTAATAGTAAGAGCATATTATCTGTGTACTCTGGTTGGTTTTTTGTTTTTACCTTATTTTAGTTCGTCAGCGTGGTATGGACAATTTCAAATATTAGTACTTTACAAACTTATAACTCATTTAAAAATAAAAATATCTTAAAAAATCAACAAAAGAACACAGTTAATGTTTTTACCTTTAGTTGGACAAAAGGTCAATTCACTCGAATATTTTAGCTAACAACACAAAATAGGAGCTCTTGAACCCAAATTGTTGTATGTTATGCTTTAGTAAGACAGAGACAACAAATGCGGGTATAACATCCTATTAGATTATATTAAATAATAGTTTGTTAGTTTATCTCCTTGATCAATTTGAAATATACAAGAATATCACAACATACATATAGACACATTTATTTATACTAATTAGGTATATGTAAATTAGTTAAATTCACAATAATATTAAAATATGGAAGACACATTATATTAAATGTATTAAAAATTAAATTATTGAAACACAACAAAATCACAAGTAACACAAAATTCCCATTGTTTTTACCTGATTTGTATATTCCATATGATACTCGAGAGAAAGGCTTATTATGTATATCTGTGAAGATTCTGTACTATGATTTCTAGCTTAAATTTTAATATTTTTTCATACATGCATAAATAATATACTATGTTGTATGTGGATGAATATTTAAGTATTTATTATTTATTTTACTATATTGAAATTTACATAACAATACATTCTTTTTTGGGTTGTTTATTTTCATACTTTTTAATAGCCTTTTCAACTGTAGGCGTATATTTTGGATAGGGTTCAGTAGTAACCATATTTAATTTAGTTGACTTATTATAATTTTTACCATCAGTTATTTTTTTAGATAAATTGGAATCATTAGTAAAATTAATTGACAGAATATTATCATTATCTCCAATCACATCATTATGGTTTTTTGCACTAGAACTAGAATTATTTTTTGACTGCTGTCTTGTATTATTTTTTACACAATCCATATAAGACTCAGGAGTTTCTAATTCATTTGAACGATCATTATCAATTGAAAGCATGTCATTTTTTTCCGCAGGACTATTAATTTCTGTCATTAATTCGTCAGTAGAAATTGAATTTGAAATCATAGGAAGTTGTGTTTTATTTTCTGTTTTAAAGAATTTTGATTTAGGATTCGCACCATTTTTTATTTTTTGTTCATCATGATTTTTTATTGGATATTTTTGAACATTAGTATTTGTACTTGAAAGATTATTAATGAGACTAAAACTACCTGTACATTCAGGATTATTAATAAAATTAGAATTTAATGAATTAGGAGATTCTTCAATATTTAGTGTATTTTTATTTTTATTTGTTTTAATTGATTTTGAGGATTGATCATTTCTTATAGATTCACTATGTTCATTTAAACAAAATAATGCATTTTCTAATGCTTTGGGAGGTGTAAAAAACATCACCTCTGTATCAGATCCAGTATCTGTAGTAGCAGACGATATATTAGGGATACGTAAACAAACTTCTTGTTTTCTTATTTCCCGCGCTTTAATTTCTTCTTCGCCTTCAGTTGCCGTATCACTCTCATCATCTAAAATATATTAAATCAATACATATAATTTATGAATGTACGAAAGTTTATTTACATGTAAAATGGATAAATAGGATTTTAATAATGAAATATAGAAAGTAACTTTTTGAAGTATAGATTTTTAGTAGTGTTACCTCCACTATCAAATTCTTTGTAACTGAAACGATCCTGTGACTCATCAGACTCATTTTGTGAACTCAAGCCATCATCTTCAATATTTATGCTACATACATTATCATTATTAATATTTATTGGCAGTAATTTTTGCTCTTGATTATCATCATTTAATTCTACATTTTGATTCTCGTCACTTTCACTATCGCTAAAACAAAATATTTTCAATACTCAAGAAACAGGTTAATAATAGTTAAAAGTTTATTTACAAACCTAAATTCAGATAATTCATCAGAAGAAAGCATTTCATTAGCTGAAGCACCAAAATTACGATCAGTCCACTCATCTTCATCCATTTCACTAAGGACCAAATCTTCTTCTAAATCTAAATTTTCAAACTCTACTCGTTCTGGTGTTTCACCCCGATCTAATGATTCCATTGATGCCTTAATCTGATATGCAATTAATAAATCATCAGTAAATAATTAACTTAAAATACATGAATAACCTACTTTATCAGGGGTTTTGGCTAAAACGATTGGTTTAATTCCTAAATCTGGTTCAGTCTTTTGTTCAAGTTTACGCCTAGATCTCATCTGCTGTGTCCCAGGCATTCCAAAGTGTTGAGAACAGTAGAAACGGTTGTCGTATTTACCTTCACGGTCATACATGTAATTACCTAATCTCAGAGTTGTATGACAATATTCACAACGGAAACAACCACGGTGAAAAAATCTACCTTCTGCACTTAACCGTTCCATTAAATAAACACGACTTTTACAAAAATGGCATGTTTCACTTCCACCTTGTGGAATTATTACAGTATTTTTAGTACCCTAAAAATAGTAAATGAAAATATTAATTTTAATTTTTTTTTATAAAATCTAGTAAAAAAATAAGATAGCACCAATATATTAACAAATATAAAATCAAAAGGAAAAGGCCAGATAAAATGTAAGAAATACTTTGATTCTAATTTGTATTCAAATTTCTAGATGCAATTTATTTATTAAAATAAAGAGCTAAACATAGTGAATTTTAATCAGATATCATGCTTGTGTAATATTCAGAATATTTTCGAAAGACTTTAAAATACATATTTTGAGTATTTGGTTGCATAAGTAATCAAATATTCTTTCTAAATATTTTTAAAGTTATTTATCCAAGTATTATAAATATAAAAATTAAGACATAGTCGTTGCGTAGGCTGGTCACTCTAACAGGTGTCTTTAAGTATAAAAACACTGTTTAGCGGGACTGTATTTAGGGGGTGGGGGAAACGGGGTGTTGTTGCCCCGGGCAGCTGATTATGAGGGGTGGCCAATTTCAAATTATTAAATTCTATTTAATTTTTATTTGGTATAATAAGATTTTTCTTTTTGTTGCACTGGGGCGGCAAATACCTAAATACGGCACTGCTGTTCAGTAATAAGATCGAAAAAATATTATGTTTAACAGACTAAGTAAAGAATGGTAAATACAGTAGACTCCTAGTAGTCCATCCATGCAATATTCCGGCATGTCCAGTAATCAGGGCTATTTTTTTGCTACAATAATCATAAAATTACTATCATAAGCTATAAAACTAATTAATTTAAGTCTGAATAAACCGATTAGAAACATTGATGGGTATATTGTGCATTGGTTAGTTATTATATTGTGTTAAATTATGTTGTGGGTATTTAGTTTTTGTAATAAGTAAAAATGTGTTAGATACTTCCATCCAATAATCAGTCCTCAAGTCTGATATCTGCCAGACTAGATTCTACTGTATTTTATTTAAAACAGGAGCTTGCATAAATATAAAGACTTTCTCTGTAATATTTTCTTGTTGGATGAAATATTTTAAATTTTAAAAGTACCTTAAAAGTATAAAATATTAGATAAAAAAAAGTTTACTCACAGATCTTTGAAGTAAAGGCTGTTCAGGCTGTTTATTTATGGTGGCTAAATGTGCAGCCATTGCCGAAACTTTATTAGCACCGCGTAAACCTTGATCCAAAATATTTCCATCTTTAATTTTTCTATTTAATTTATTTAAATTATCATCAATTTCAAAGAATTTTTTGTCATTGTTGATGCCATCTTGATATCCTTTTACATGGAGTTTTTTCTTAATTGCACTAACCTAATGTATTTAATTTTTTCATTAACAAAATCATATTTAATATATTAATTAAGATCTTTAAATAAAAATGTATTATATAATTATTTATTAGCAAATAATACTTTATCATCAAATTGAGGACGACTCCATTTAGGTACCTTTTCAGTACCATTTTTTATGTGTTTAGCATGTACTTTACTTTCTTCGATCTTCCGTTCTATTTCTTTCACGTTCCAATCACTTTTATCAATTTTCCCTAAAAAGATAATATTATGCATACGTAAAATAATTAATACACTATAAGATTAATTCTATAATCATACCAATAGCCCTCATTAGATCTTTAGGTTTTTTATCAGGTGCTGGGCCACCTTTAAGTTTTGCTTCAATTTCTTTGGCTCGCACTGAAATATCTTCCTCCATTTTATACCGAGGAGAAGAACAATCTTCTTGTACACGAGAGTCTCGAGGCTTTAATCAAAAAAATTTTAATTAAAAAGAAAACACAATTGCAAATACAGTAAATTGTTAAAATTATATGTCGGTTTTGTAAAAACACACCTTTCTCCACCATAAGTACTATATTATTATTTGGAAATACAACAACATCGCTGTATTAAAATAAGACACAAATACTTTAAAATGAATATATAAATATACAATTTAAAATTAAGCATATCACAATTCACAAGTATAAAACAATTTTAAGGTAATTCTTTTGTTTTTAGTTTTAATTCTACTCTTCCATTTAAGTATCAAACTGAACTGCTTAATTTAGTTTAATAACAGTTTGACACACATATTTATTAATGCACAAAACATATCGCTTGTTAATTCATTTAATGCAATACAATTAATTAACATAATTGTTTTCAAACTTCATCAAAAATATACACAAATTAGTTCAAAATAATTTAATGCAGTAGCAAATATTTACAGTAACTCCAAAAGGAGGACAACTGCAGTTGTAACCAGTATTTCATTACATAAAATAAAATAAGATAATAATTATATGATGATTAAAACTGATAGTTAATAATATAAAATGTATAAATACATATCATATTACTCTAATATTTAGAAACAATTATTAAAATAAAGAATTTCAATAATTTAAACAATACTTTTGTCTAATGAAAACTGTATTATTTGGATAAGTTAAGAAAAATATTCACACACAACACAATAATCACAATTTTTAACACATTCTTCTTACGCTTGGAAATAATTTTTTCTCCAACTCTCTAGCTCGTTCTTTAAACTCTTCATGATTATTTTCTAAAAACTCATCTTCTCCAGGCTCTCTTATATAAATTTGTTGCATCCGTAAATGTAATCTTTTTTTTATTTGTGCCTTATTATATTGGCAAAAATATTATTATTTTGTTGTATTAAATTCAGTAATTACTTAAATACATTTTAATATAATATAAAGATTTTTCAAAGACTATAGTATTAAATATAATTAACTGCAATTAATTACCAATGATCCATTATTTATGTTGGTACGTCGCTTTCTATTACGCCTTTGCATAGAAGAAGTGCTTTTATCAATAGTTGATATATTATTTATGCCTGATCGTTTTCGTGACTGCGAAATAGGTTTTACCAATGTAGAAGGTTTTGAATATGGGGTGAATATATTATTTCTAGCAACATGGATTCTAAAACGACTTTCTGCTGGTGTCGGTCCATGATCACTATCTTCCTATAAATGTTTTTTAAAATAACATTGAATTATTTAAATTGATTTACGTAAAAAATAAATTAAATACCAATTTTGGATGATTTATATGTGGAATTTCTCGTCTAAAAGTATCATATACTTGCGACAAATAAGATAACATGGCTAAAATATCAGGTACATCACACTGTTCCATTTCAATACCAGACATTATCTAAAATAAAATGTGTAAGTAAACTGTTCAATACTAAAAGTAATAAAAATTAAACTTACTGGAGGAATTCCAAATTCATGCTCTAAAATATCAAAAGCTAATTGATTATTTTTTGCGACATCAGATGATGAAAGAGAAAAAAAGTCTACCAAGTCTGGACGGTATCTATGTATAATTGCACATAATGCTAAGCCATTTTTAAATGATTTTGCAAAATCTTCAACAGATATAGAATCATAGGGTTCAACTTGAGTTTTTAACCAATGGTGTAATGTTTCTTGATTTACTTGACTTTCTAAAAAAATACACTATATCAGTTAATAACTGATCATATATTTATTTTTAAATACTACTGTTTATTATTGACATGTAAATAAAATTAACAAAAAACAAAAAAAAGCACACTGTTAGAGAACACAGTACTACACACGAATAAATTTGTGTATATCATATTATTCACCCTTCATTGCAGGATCAAGTGTAGCCAAATGGACTGTTTTCAAATATTTAAATAAAAATGTTTTTAATAGGACAATTAATAATGATAAATATAAAATACAATGTTCAGATAGTTTACCTTTTCGTCTACGTTTTTTAGGGACATCTTGGACTGGAGTTATTGTTTGGCGAGGAGCTTTGAGATGTTTCTCTACAACCGTTTTGTCATCACAATCAAATAAATGTACAACTTGCACAGGTAAAACAGCATGTGTATTTAGATTTGGATATCTTGTATGAGGATCAACTGTGTAACCAGCTATATTCTTCTGTAAATTTTCAGGTGTTGTTTGACCAAGAATATGATAGATTGACTCTCGTTCAGCCAATACATCCAATGGGTTAGAATCTGGAGAGCCCCAATGTCTAATAGCCCAACAAGTATCCATTGAACTTAAAAAACCACGAGCACAACCAGAGCCAGTTGGCCAAAATGGCTAAAAGATAAAATAATAATCTTAAGATTAATATTTTTTGTATTAAAAATAATTGTATTCTTATATACCTCTAGTAAACTATCTCCAACTAATGCAGTCAAAAGTTTATGACCATTTCTTTGAATCACATGACTAGCATTTTCAGCAGCATACATTGAAGTAAAATCGAACATAGCTACATCAGGTTGACCATAATGATTGACCGCAAATTCAAGTTGAGGCAATGAGTAATTTGTTGAAAAATTTGCTGCTTCTTTAGCATATTCTGTTAATGCTTCTTTATTAATATTTTCTAGGGCTAACAATTTAGCAACATCAGCATAATCCTATAAGAAAAATGTACATGGATGAGGTGTTTAATTTACATCATACATAAGATGAAAATTAAAAAATTACTATTTCTTATTACTAGAGGTTGGAATTATATGATTTTTGTATTTTTTAAGAATCTATGCAAGTGGATTCTTATAATTATCTCTAATTATAATTATTAAGATAAACATGCATTCATTTGGAAGTAAAAACTATTTCATAAGGTGATTTTATATTCTATAAGCACCTATAACTTAAAAAAATATAATATATAATGTGTTAGAATAAAGAATGTTAATAGAATATATTGCCAGTTGTTAACAACATGTCACCTTATATATTTTAAGAGAAACTTTTCAAGATTTCTAATCATTCCGTATTTTTAGCTATACAAAGATTTGTAATTCTATAATTATAATAACTATGATCTTTTAAGATACATACATTTAATATAACACCTTTATCTATCAAACTATGCTTTTTGGCAGTCATAACAAAATAATGAGTTTCGTCTTTATAATAAACAATATTTTCCAAATCAATTCCTGTTTCTCTGTAAAGATCTTTAAAAAACTTTTGATTGAATATAAAAGCAACTCCAGATATTTCTTCCACTCTTGCTTCAGCTTCTGTGTGTTTATTTATAAAGTTAGCGGTGATAGCAATTGCTAGCCTACCACGAAATTCTTTTCTTTTAAAACCTAAATGAATAAATAAAAATTAATGAAACAAATTAAATCATAAACACTAATACAGCAAAAAAATGTTGATCATAAAATTACAATTTCTTGCTATCCAATAGATACTTACCTTCTAATGTATTTCGTTTTCCATCAGCACCAATAAGAACATCAAATTCATACTGAGAAACAGGATGATTTGATGGGCTAAAGATAGCTCTCCATCCGATTTCTAATGTTTAATAAATAAATAAAAACAAAACAAAAATCAATAGTTTTTAGAAAAATGCATATGATTATATTTGGTTATAAAATCATTAATTATGAATTATGAGTTTAATAATAAAGAGCTAAGATTTATCATTTAGGTGACTTCTGGTAGGTAACAAAAGATATTATTTAAAATGAAATACAACACTTGTCTGAAAATTGATATTATTACAAACATATACATATGACTATGTGTGTACTGTAAACTAAGTACAATATAAAATTTAAATTAGAATATTATATTAATTCAATTAAAACATACTCTCATCATTATCAGGTGGTGGAGAAAGTGAATCAAAACTAACACCTTCGTGAATTTCAACACCCAAGATTAATGAAACTTTCAGCAAAATACATTGAAGCTGTCTAATACCTATGAATATTATTGAAGTTATTAGAAATAAAAATTAATAATATGAACCAATATTTATATCTTACTTATATGATCAATAGCACCAGCACAAAATTTACCAAAAAATTTTTTTGCACCAAGCAATTTTAAGTCTTGAATAACAAATGGCCAAAGATGAAGGACATTATTTCTTGAGAGACGATCTCTTTTTTCCACTACAACTACTTTAGCACCTAAAAGCTGAGCTTCGATAGCAGCACGTAATCCGCAAGGTCCCGAACCAATTATTAAAACCTAAATAATGTATTTAAGTTTGTTAAAAAAGTAATAAGTTATTAATAGAATTTTAACTTACCCTAGTATTCATACAAGTTTTTCCACGATTATAACACTTATGACTAGCTTTTTTATCAAATTTATTCCATAAAGCTTTTGCTTTCCATGAACATAGCATAGACTAGAAAATAATTGATTACAATTTTAATAAAAACTATATATATAGAATGTATACTTAATTTAATTGTATTTAAAAATATTAATAATTAATACTCTAAAATTCAAATTGTATAAATAAAAATAATATAATTTTCATAACACATTTAAATAAATAAATAAATTAAGCTCTTAAATTATGCAATTAAAAACTTACCTTAAGTTTTGGATAAAACTGAGGAAAATTAGTAGGTTTGATGCATAATATTTCACATAGATGTCGAAAATGACCAAGAATAGTCTTCATTGTAGATGCAGTACAAAAACGATCAAAAACTTCTGATGCTAGGGCAGCATCAGCCGATGGAAGGGTTTTGCGATAGTGTAACGCCATTATTCAAGTTCTAGACAAAACAGGACAATTAAATAATACCAACTCAAATATATTAGTTCATCTTTATATACAAAAAGAAAATTAATTTTAAACATATTTTATGTTTGTTGAGAGATTGATTATGGTACGAATAGTGTAATTAAATTGTTTTATACAACAACTATCAATTAAAAGTTCACCGAACAATGTATCAATTTAAAGACGAAGTACCGAAATATTTTGCGTCAATAAATATAATAATTTTATTATGTGTAAACAAAAAAAAACATTGACAAAAAGGAATCTGAGAGAGTATCATGTTAAATTCAAACAATAATTATTAGAAAATAAAAACTTAAAAATTATTTATGAATCTTAATAGCATTATATCAGAAACAAAATTTAGTGCATTATGTATTCATAGCCTGTGTCTTAAAATTTGAGTAAAAGTATAATCAAACATTTTTAAAATCTTAAACTTCAGATTTACCGAAACAAATAACAATTTTTTTAAATAAATTTTAACATTACACTGACAAATTCGACCTTCAAGAAATTAAATAACAGACTACAGATAATTTACATTTTAAGCCCACGGATTTTAATAATGTCGAAACATGGCAAAAATAAAAGTCAATTGTAATCCCAGTTTAATAAAAAAAATATATTCCATCCAATTCATCTTCAAACCAAAACGATGTTTCTGAATCCACAAACATAAAATGCATAATACCAATAAAGGCGTGTATAATACAAGATTTCAAAATACACTGATTCACTGCATCTTTGATTACTAGCTTAAATAATATCTGTCACAAATAATTTCAACTTGCGAATATTCTCAATATTCTCAATATTCAATAGGAAAAATATGTTTTTGTAATACAAGCCTATTGTCATACTCTGTACTGACTGTACTATAAAATATATATAGTAAACAAGTCAAAACAATTTCATAACAAATTTAGTGAAGAAATAGCTAACAATGGAAAAATCTATAAAATCTATAAATATATAATAATATAACATCTGTTACCTATCATTTAATTTATGTTTTTTATTTAAGTAATAACTAATAAGTATTAGATTTATACATAGTATACAATATATACAAATTCCATTAAACCTTCACAAACGGACACCTTTAAATAGTGGACTTTTTCTGGGGATCAACTTCAGAGGTTAGATAGAAATTTCACTGTAACGTTTAATTTTTATTTCAAGACTGCAGTTTATGAAATAGATCTCAGCATTTTATATAATTATGTTAAAGACGATGACACGTCGTATACATTTGTATAATACGTAATACGTAAATTAAATGTTTAAAATATCGCGGTAATTAAATCAATCGCTCACATGTACTCAATCCAAAAACAGAACTAACAATACGAGGGCGTACTTATAAATCCCACACAAATACTCGATTTAAACAGAAAAATTCAGGCAGCTATTTATTATTTTCTTTATCAACAACATACGTATATATATTTTCACGAAACACGTCAAATAAAACTGAATGAGTAGGTATAGCTAAAATAATGACGCCAAGAACCAAATTAGAATATTACAAGCCATGAATAACGACCTAAATCGCATTAATACTATACAACTAAATCAAATAATCAAAATAAACTATTATAAAAATACACCTACCTTTATTTAAATTACCCACAACATCGATAACCCTTTTAACTCGTTTATGTTCAGAAAAAAAATTATAAATTATCATTAGAGCATACAAAATTATCAAATTATCAAATTTCCAGCGTTTTGAGAGTAACAAGACGAAAATAGTGTCCGGAAAAATGTCATCTGGCGTTTTGCCACACGCATAGCAATCAATGGATGCCAAACTATCTAGGACATGACTGATTGTGTTAATTTAACAAGACTAAAAGAGATGTTCAGGTCCTTATATTCGATTAGTTATTCTTTCCTAGTTATTTTATACTACTAAAAAAATGTTTAAAGAAATTAGGAATCTACATGTTTATTAAACAGCGCAAGCATAATAGTATTAAATTGTATTAATAATTCTAACAAAATATACAATAAAAGTTCTGGGGATATCGGTTGTAAAACTATAAAAGCAGTGTGTATTTTCAAAGTGGGTATTTTGTTGTACATACGTGTCGCGATGGTCATTGTCAAAGATTTGTTAAATTTTAATCAAATTATATTATATAATTATGTATACAAACAACGATTCTCAGTGAATACGGTCAATCAGCCACATAACTAAATATATTATAATTATATGATGTCAAAGTAATTTATTTTCTAATAGTAATACAGTTGGCTGAATAAATTTTTGCCGAAAATATTGCATTTTAAAATGTCATTGTGTGTTTAAAATAAGTAATTAAAATCGCTTTTTTTTTTACTAAATGTATAATTTTGTCCAAATTTGATCTTAAAGTATCTATTTATAAAAAATATTGTGCTTAAATCTTATTTTAGAGTTTTGGGTTCCAAGATGACTGAATTACATATGAGGAGCCTAGTATTCAATTTACAAACCTAGCTAAGTAGAAGTTGAAGATTTTACCAGGCATTTTTTTACACTTTTGTGATTTTGAAATTTACTCAAAATTTGAACTTCTAATGCATATAAGTATATTACACAAATCTGTTTAATATGCCTTTTAAATATTTTTATATAGTTATAAGAACAACTTATGTGGGATCTTGTGAACAATTTTCAAGCTATTCGACCGAGTATAACTTTTTTATCGAAAATTTCTCATACCTATAAATAGCTCAAAAAGAGTCATGGGCAGAAAATTCTAATATTAACATTTGGTGAAAATTTCAAGTATCTACCGTTATTCGTACTTGAATTGCACGAAAAAAATCGATCTCCGACTCTCCTTAATTTGTTTTTTTTTTAGGTTACGAATATTAAGAAAAGTGCTGGGAATTTTAAACTTTAAACACACCAAAGTACCAACAAAATACAATTTTCTACCATGCAAAACCCACCCTCAAAGTGAAAAATAGAAGCATTTTAATAACACACGAGAAAAAAACTGATAGTAGGTACAATGCACCTGGTGCATACTTCATTTCTAATATTTTACATATACTTAAACTAAATCAAAATATAGTAAAAAACCACTGTACAAACACAGATATTATTTTAACTATAAGTTTGATGATAGGTAAATGTACTGCAATATTAAAGCTTACATTTTGTAACACAAAATGGATTCTGCTTAACGAAAATATATTATGTATTAGTATTATGGGAATGATGACAACATGTAGATAATATAACATCTTCTTAACAATTGATCGATTTAGATTTTAATAAAAAAAAAACCAGGAAACTCGCTATGCTATTTAGAAGATTTTGATTGTACCACGTTTATGAGCAGATCACTGTAGTAAATGTGTTATAAAATTTGTATTCAATAATAAATCGTTGTACATATATCTAACACCTATAGGTACGAAAACGATTTTGAGCGTAAATACGGATCATGTCAATCTCTATTTATAATAATATTTTAATATATTTACATTATTTTGAGTATTTCATTTTTCTATTGACTAGAACATCACATATCTTGAATATATTATATTGTTAATTAATACATAATTATTGTTAATAAATTCTAAGTCAATACGACGTCAGTCGTGCCGTAGAATTGTGAATAGGTTTAGCTTACATTTTTTATTTTAATAGCCTAAATTTGTTTTGTTTAAGATAAAAGTATACTTACAATCTGTAATATTTGCAGTAAGTAAATTTACTAAGCTAAACTAATAAATAACAACATTAGATGACGTGTGGAGAGATAACCACCAGGGTGGAAACCCTCTGACTTTGGGGGAGAGAAGGTTTTTGTTAATTTAATACATTAAGGAGATCTCGACACCAGTGTCTTTTTAATAGACATGAGGGGTTGTTTGGGATGAATTCACAGGCTAAGTTAGATATTAATGAGTTTGTGTGGTTAATCAGCTGATTGCAGGGTGTGGAAGAGTTTGCAATAGTTTTTAGCTGATGTAGACCATTTAGATTTTTAAATCTTTGTGTAGTGAGAGGTTTGAGACGGAACATGGTACAGATGTTATTTGGCGAAGAGAAATAGACTAGGCCTGGGCGGTAAGTATTTAGAAAGGCTTGACATATTGCCATATTTGGAAGCCATCATAGGTCCAGATAGATTTGAGTATTGATTAGTATGTGACTAGTTCGTTGTTAAGCGAAACTTTGGACTTGAGAATAGGGAGTAATATGGATGTAGTCTAGCTTAAAATAATTAGTCTTATTATTTTGAAAATTGCTTTGTAAATAGAAAACAATAATATGCAATAAATTATTACACTTAAAATAATATTAGCTGTCTCTCCCACACGACTTTGTTCGTTGCAAAATATGTATTTTGTTATAATTTTTTATGTCATATTTTTGCTAATTTTATTATAAGAGTAATATAATATGTAATCAATGGCAACCCTATAAATGAGCAAAAAAATTGTGAGCTGAAAACTAAGCTATAAACACCTTTCAAGTCTCAATGAATCGATTGATATACAATTTATTGAAAACGGTCCAGTAGTTTTTGAGTCGATTAATTACAGACCAACATCCAATTTTATCTAATATACGGGGCGATTCGCAGCATAATATACTCAGCCTCATATTTTACTTTATTAATGAAATCATTTAAATTCTGTTTTTAGTCTTTTTTAGTTTTTGAGACATTGTAAAATCATTACTTTCATCGCTCCACTGAAAATTTTAAATATAGAAATTAGGTGAAATAGAAAGAAGTGTTATCAAATTTTAAATCAGCGATAAATCATCATCTAATTAAAAACAGTCTTATAACCAGTGGTTCACAATTTTAGACACACCACCTGAGAACCACGAATATCGACTATGTATAAATGAAAATAAATGTATAAATAATATCCGTGTATTCAACATACATTTTCAATCCGAAGGATAGACCAATATTATATTATGGAAGAAATCTAAAAATTATCTTATAGTCAATAATCGTGTCACAAAACAAAGTTTAAAATATCGGAGTGTAATATCTGTATATGTTATTGTAAAATGAATATACATTTCATTGCAATTTAATATAAATTCCTGGTCAACATTTTTAAGATATTTAAATATTTTAGATATAGACATTGATATTGCATTAAGATAGCAAGTATTAAAACCTAATGTAAACGATTTAATTTTCATCAACAGAAAAAATAAAAGTAATATTCATAGAAACAATTATTTGTACGACTAATATTTGAACGCTTTAAAAATAACGACCAGAAAAAAACAAAACATTTTCAGAGACAGATTGATATGTTTATAGTTTTATCAATGTTTTGAAAATAACTGAAAAAACCATGGTGAACTTCTTTCATACGATAAAAAGGGCAAATTGTAAATAAATTACAAAAAAAACAGTACGTAGAATTAAAAAAACTTGATAAAAAGACTGTAAATGGTATGTAGTTTTTATCATTTTGAAGTGCAAAGTATTAAAGATAAAATAATAGAAAAACGTTTTTGAAATAGATCCTTAAAACCCCGATAATTACCTGAAAAAATATATTGTTGATTTAGCGTTTAGCAGGATAGAAATATTCTGTTTTGGAAAATGAAATTAAAAATGTTGAACATATTAAAAACTTTTAAAAATATTGTTAAGGTATAATTTTTTACATTAATGTTGTTTTGTAACGACTTAGACTCGAACTTAGAGTTATGGAAAAAAAAATTAATTAAAAATGTGTTCTTCTAAAATAATGAATCTTCCGTTTAATGGAAATTGATTACTCCGAATGTAGTGTAATAATATATTATTGTTATTATTATTTATTATTATAATGACTGGCTTTACGTTTTGAAGAAAAAATTAACTAGGTGCCTAGTATAAACTAGATGCCTATATATAGTTAATTTGTTTTGAATTCATTAAAACGAGTAGAAATAACCACATCAGGAAAAACATTACTATAGGACATAGGTAATCAGACCATATAATTCATTCTTAGTATATTATAATAAGTACGAATTGTAACAATCGTATATTTGTACCGTAATTTTCTGTAATTAGTTCCATTACTTTTTTTTTTCATTATTACTATAAGATTTTTTTCAGATAACTCTGTTCAGCTTGAGGAACATCTCGAAATATACAACGAGAAATTGAGATTGAATTTTACTTATTATTTTGTGTAGATAGAAGATACAAAACAAGACTAAAGAGAGATCAGGTACGGTAATGATAATTACTCGCTTTCTAATAATCCAGATAAGATAGACGATACATCATGTGAATATGAGTTTTAAATTAATTAGTCATGTTAAACAAACTGCAGAGCAAATATTTATAACCTATGACCTTGAAAACCCATCAATACAATTTCATTATTGAAGTAGACTTATCGAATCAATATTTTTGTTTGACAGGTGTTCATCACAATGCCTTGTTTATTATGGGCGGGTCTGAATAGAGCTTCTTTATTTAAATTGGTTTACCAACGTCTTGTGAGTTGTGACAAAACATCTCGAGTTTTAAATTATATATTACTACCTGTCTAAAACACATACACATTGGGTTTTGGCTTGTTTTGTGTTTTTCACAACTGATATTCAATAAGTGAAAATAAGTGGTCCATAGATGTATACAATTTATTGATGTTTTAATTAATATCGTTAAGTATTTTTAATAATTTCACTTTCAAAATTAAAATTCAGTAATTCACTCTTATTGATTTTAAAATAAATAATTAAAGAACAAATCCATAGGCATAATATTATAATATCTATAGTTGACATTCCATAATAAAATTATGTTAATAGGTTAACAATTAATATTTAACATGATTTTATAAAAACTGCCATAGGTTAGTACATAGTCATGATCACTACATTTTTGTTTTTAGGGTTTTTACCATAAAAAATAGGACATCCAGTGACTTGTATTATATTGTGATATAAATACTGAAATAGTAATAAGGCACACTGCTACTTGCTAGTCATTCCACGAAACAATGAAAAAGTCGTTTACACTACTTTTAATCAGATAAAAATAGCGAGTTTTCGTCCTATTTTTTTTCTGTTCCACTTTTGAACAGCATAATACAGTTTGAAAATATAAAACAAACATTTCAAGGCCAATATATCAATAATGCAACCACAAGAATTAATTATTATAATACGCATGTAAACATTATTTAACACTTATCAGTTCTCAAACGATCTATTAAAATTATTTAATATTGTAATATTTTTAATTAAAATACAAATACAAGCGAATTTTTATGAAAATAATAATTATACTGCATAATTAATTTGACATGTGCAATTCTATTATAACATCTCAATTTTCAAGGTCTCTAAGAAAAAACAGGCAAAACCAATATTTTTCTTTGTCCATATCTTAGTCAGAATAGTTCTTAGGATTTGTCAGGACTGTAACAATGAAGTGCAAATAGTTGGCACAGAATCAACTACGTTCAAATGTCCAAATCGTGTATTTTAGTCATTATAATACCAAAAATAACTGATCTGTTGACTATTAAACAAACATTTAAAATCTACATTTGACGATTTCCTGTTAAACACCACCTATAACCGATACGCGCTGGAATCGTACGAGTATAATAATAAATAAACCTAATTCTATTGTGATTCGAAAATCGAAAATGATCAGACTGGAACATTACGCAGGATGGTCTAGGGCAGTATATTATGATATGGGGCAATTAATTCTAAATGAATGGCGTAGTGATGTTGATGACCCCCGTATGGTTGATGATGTCATACAAACCCTCCTACATAGCAAAACGTTATTAAAGGACAAAAGGTTACCAACCTATAAAATTGAAATAACACACAATAAATATAATATTTCTATATTCATCAAAATGAGTATAAGCCATTCTAATAACTGGATCATATACAATTTAATATTATAATTTATAATTGTATGTATTTATTGTACCTAGTTTTATGAAGGTTTAAAAATAAATACAAGTATCAATAGTAAAATTAATATAGATATGTCAAGGCAATTTAAACGATTCATATTATTAGCCCCTTGCCCCTGTACAATGGGCATAACTAGTATTAGGTGATACAAAAAAAAAAACAAATGGTATTATTTCTTATTACAAATAATAAACTATTAAATGTATAATTTATAGAGGTATAGATTTTTTATAGATTTTTAGTAGATATTTTATCATCAATATTTACATTAATCTACCAAACTTTAGTAACAGGATTAGAACTAATTTACATTAATTATTAGGACCTAGTTATTACACTATAAATTATAAAAATAAGAATCTTGAGAAAAATGACCAAACAAAATTAAAATCATGAAATGCAATCAAATTATTACTATTAACAAATATAAGTGGTTAAATAAGACAAAAAAATTTTAAGCAACTAAATACTTAACTTTTAACACTGTAAATACTGGAGATTTTGTCCAGTCATATAAATATATAATGATTAGAGGCGAGTTATTTGTGATACAAATTCTGAAGAAAATTGTTATACAATCAATATTTTACTAACATTTGAATTTCAAAACAGAATTTTTTTTTAGATGTCGAGCTTAGCTAATATTGTGGCAAATATTGTTATTTGACACTTAGTTTGTTGGTAGGTACCATCTTTTTACATCATACTCAAATACCTAATTAGGTTACATAAGAGTATTTCCATCTATCGTTTAGATGTTGCTTTTGGTGTATTCTGATTTTTAATTTACTAAAATGTATTTGTTTTCTATAAGTCTGTATTATAATAATCAGGGCTTAGAACTTTATGCGCTAAAAAAATTATGAAATATGTGTATACATATGCACTAAAAAAGGCTTAAATATGCAATATTATGCAGTACAATATGCAGTTATTTTTAAAATAAATATATAGGTATTTATACATTTTATTAAGCCTAAAAAATGAATAGTTATTTTTTAATTAAATACCTATACATTTTTATTTTGTAGATAGTTCGTTTGTGGAAAAATAATTCTCCGATTATTCAGTCCTAAATATCCAAATATAATTCTATCAATTCATAAAGCAAATATCAAGTCATGGTATTATGCACTGGATCTTCTTCCGAATCGATTGTCGTTTCACAATATTTTCAAAACAATACCTCAGAATCAATACTGAAAACATTTCCACCAAACCCAGCTACAAAAATATGTAAACAACTACTTAAAGATGTTTTTTCTTTAGGAATATTGATTTATTTTTCAAATATCAATAACAATTAAAATTAAAATAAATATTAAGCGATAAGCAATCACGGTCCCATGAACACACTAAACACAGGCATTAATCAAACAATAGCTAGGTGCTCAAATATTAATATAGCTAATATAAGGTATAAGTGTATAACCTAGCCGATCATTAGTAAATTGTAACAACCAACAAGTGCCTACACAGTTCTTGGTAAAAATAAATTGTTTTTACAGGATCAATGAATTGTAATTGATTTTTGTTATAGTATAATTCAAAATATAGACAATGTATGGCGGCTCTTTATTTTTAAATTTTTAAATCAATGGTTTACCAACATAATATGCATTTATATGCTCAAAATCTTTAAATATGCAAAATCATGTAAAGTTAGTCAAATATGTAAAAATATACAACATACATTTTTGTATTTAGATAGTATGTAGTATGAAACAAATTTGTATCAAATCAGATTTTGAATGCGCAGCTTCCTAAGAAATATGCAAATACATAAAGTTCCAACCCCTGATAATAATTATAAAACAGTTTTTGTTGCTATCAACTCAGACCACTTGCTAACGAGTATTTTGGTATAATATATTATATATATTACCTAAATATATTAAAAACAAATTTTTTTTTACATTACACCAATAGTCACTTAGAACCAAGTCTTGTAAAGAATTTGAGTAAAAATATTCAAATACCTTTCAAGACGGTACCTAGTCTGGTGTATGTTTTAAATAAACAATAAAAGTATTTTTTTTAAATTAAGTACTTAAACAAATTAATTTAAATACTTTCTCACATTATTTGTAAGTATTTAAAATAAATTACTAATTTTTAGTTCATGTACCTATTTTTATTTTAAATTTGATTTACATGAAAATGTTAAAACAACTCAGTTCAGTTGATTTAAGTATAATATTACTGTTGAAATTATTTGAAAATATCTTTAGATACTTAAATGCTTTGTAGTTTGTATCTGTATTTCTTCTCAAATACTTTTTAACTGGGTAGGAACAAAAACATATTTTAAATACACTTTAAAATAATTATCTGCATCTGTACTTGATAAGGTACTTTTAATAAAATATCTTTAACAAGTTTGCCTAAAACCTTTAATGCTAATGTCTGTTGAAAAATATGTGGACGTGTGGCCATAGACATTCAAGAACTGATTGAAATAAAATCAAATGCTTCAAATTAATTTTAAAAAACTCTCATAGGTATAAAGTATATACAGGAAATACAATAGGTAGCTATATTTAATTATTGTTTTATTCTTTATAACAATATTATGCTCTTAATCTTATTTTATTTTATACCTGTAAAAAATAAATTTTTATAAGAAAAAGATTTTTTATCATAGGTATATTAGATTTATAATGCAGCTACCTGTTATAATGAGATAAACGTCAAATATTTTTTATTAAGCCTAGTAGCAGCTATCAGAATGGTTTTACAGGTACAACAATTTCATTATTGGTTTAAAATTTAAACAAAATTCATTGGTCGACCACTTCTTATATCAACACTTCTCGTTTAAAATTGTATACATAATAAACATGAACTAAGATAACTTTAGCCCATGATACTAAACAAGATACTAACCTGTTAATATTTACGTTTATGCAGCTAGATATTTAGAAAGATTCTGAATTATAGACACATTCTGGATTTAACTGGTAGTACATTTAACAAATGTATGAGAAAATTGAACTTGCTTTACACATCTTATTAAAACATTGAAAGGTATGAAAATTTATATTTAAATTTAAACCTTTCATTATTGAAAAAAATAAAATTTTATAGTAAAAATAGTAGTATAATTAATGAGCACTATAAAAGCAGGAACGTATACATTGTTCTCTAAATACTATAATATAATATAGATTTTGATCGCAAAATATAACATTAAAAAAATAGTAATTAATAAATAATTAAATCATAGTCGGAGTACAACGACCACTATGTACTACCTATGTTATGACTTGATGATAAAAAAAGTACAATAGTAAAAAGAGAAAACAACACGCTGGGGCGGCACGAGGAGGACTGCAGTGCAGCTGCAGCTGTAATGACTAAAATGCAGTCAAACAAGTTTGTGTTGCCTACCATTAATTATTGTTATCACAATCCCAGGCCACACTGTATATAATCAAGCATAATATTATTATTGTATACTGTGATATAAGATAGTAAATAGTAATAATCACGAACGTACATATTGTACTTATGCTCGCGCCCCGCGTCAATTATTAATATTGTTTATTTTATTGTCTTTAATTGTTCTTTGTCCTTTGATTTGATCCTTTATTATTTTCATTATTTTCTTCATTTCAATTTAATATTACAACTTAAAAGTATTAACATTACATTCTAATTTATAGCTTTGTCTAAATGTATAATATTAATTAATCATGGCTAAATATTCTATGATACGGATTGTATCTATAGCCATAATAATAAGTCTTTAATTTTTAGTATTTAATGATACCTACTATTTACTTACAAGTTAAAATAACTATGTTATAAAACTTCAATGCAATTTATTTTAATAATTGATGAGTTTTTAATTTTATCACAAAAAGTAATTTTTAGATACTGAAGTCATTGGTTGAATTTACCAAAAATATATGCAGTAGAATCCGTTTAATGTGGACACGTAGAATGGTGATTGGGTGATCTATTAGTCCTGATCAACTGAATTAAATTGTTTTTTTTTGTTTGTGACTATTCTAATTTGTCCCGAATAAATGGATTTTACTGAATTTATAACTATGGATATTATTGTACTGTTCACATTTATTCAGTGGTTGAGTTATGTCATTTGTAGGCAATTAAAACTCCAAATTTTCAAGACATTCATAATATGTATACAATATAGCAGGGGTTGCAAACCTATAGTAGCGTGCTAAGAGTAGCACGATTACCATATTTTCACATCACAGAAAATTTATTTTTATTTTATTGTTCAATTTTGTATTTACTGAAAAAAAACATTAAGCAAAACTATTAATTATTTCTAAAAAAATTAATTTATCAATTATACAATTTTTAAAAAAACAGAAATTTTTAAGGTGAGATCGATTTTGAGTTTTGGTGTAACTCTAAAAAAATTACCCAAACAAAATCCACAATACTTTTATATGAGCGACTGTTAGAATTTAGATAAAATTCGTAAAAATCACGAAAATTTGCAAATAATTTTGAGTTGGAAATTCATAAAAATATATTTTTTTATATCTAAGATTTGAAATCTTAATACAAAATTCCTCATAAGTTTTTCCTAATTATTTCAATTTCAAATTTGAACGAAACTCCCTAAATAACTACCTATTAAAACCACGATCAACGATTTTAGTTATTTTGTCATAATTTTAAAATATTTGTGGGTACCTACTTAAGACTTTAACTTTTTAGTTTTTAGAGTAGGTAATATATTACATTAAATGTTATACACACAATGACATTTTCTAATGCAATTTTTTCAACAAAAACGAATTTAACCTACTAGCCTACTAGTCCTGATGCCAAATAATAAAATAAATTATTTTAATCACAATACATAATAAAATTCATAATATCATAAAATATATTTACTTAGTAATATTATAGGCCGACGGTCTGTCATTGCACAGAATCGTTGTCGTATAAATGTATAATAGGTACTATACAAAGATTTTATATACAGTAGAACCTCAATTAACCGTCAGTGTCGGGACCAGAGCTTTGACGGATAATCGAAAAGACGGTTAAACGAAAACAAAAATTTAAACATACATACATATTATTTATTATTTTTTTTAGTAATTATGACATATATATTGATATAATTAGGTACTATTACTTATTGGTACATTAATATTATTTTTTTTTAATTTATTAAAAAGTTTTATTGTTTACATTTACAAACAAAAATACAAAAATACTTAACAATTAATATTATAAAAATCGGTTAATTTTTGTTGTTTTAACATATTACGTGCTTTTTTGGCTGCCATATCTCTATTTCTTCGAAGCAGTAACAGCTGAAAGTTTCGGATTATACATATTATTTATAACCTACTCATACACAAGTGGCCTGACGGTTAACGGTTAACGGTTAACCGAGAAAGACGGTTAATCGGGGGACGGATAATCGGGGGTTCTACTGTCACTGAATTCAGATGTCAATTTTTTTTTGTTTTCGAGTAAAATCAACTACTACAAAAATTAAGATTTAAAAAGATTACTATTATGGAGGGTATGACATCGATTTGTATAAATAGTTACTGTCCCGAAATAAATTAATATCCATTTAAATTTATTATTTTTATTCTCATTTCAAATCGAATATAACATATAATTAAATAATAACAAATTATAAGCCCAATGACATGTCAACCCCCTCAAAAATACTATTCTTATAATTTTTATTTTTATTTTTTGTAATGGATGATTTTGTTCTAATATTACCTATTCCAAAATCATAAAAAAAAACAATTTTAGATAAATTCGTTTTATCTATACTCGGCGCACGTTAGGATCATGACCAGTCGCGCATTCAAGGTTAGATTAGGTTACTTAACCTAACCGCTCCCCGAAGTTTTATAGTGAGCCCTGCGGTAGGAGGAAAATTGTTTTGAATGTGCGACTGGTCATGATCTTAACGTGTGCCGAGTATATACGCGTATGCCTAAGAAAGAAACCAAATACTGTGATGCCCTGATGCCAATCTCTAGCGAGGGTCTTTAATCCGAGGCACGACTTGTCTTTATTTGAAGCTTCAAATTGCGAACTCATCTTATGCTACATAGGTAGCGTGTTTTTTTTAAGATTTAACACAAATTTTTATTATGAATATTGTGGCCGTTGCAATTTATTAAAAATAATAGGTGGCCCACTGTCTAATGTCTATACAAAGATTGAAGACCCCTGTCCCCTGAATTACAGTTTACCTCGCAGTTTACGGATTTTAGTTGAATAGGTTTTTTTTATAAATTACTTTTTACTATGACTTATTGTCAATAGACTTCAAAATATATAATAATCGTGTAATTTGAAAATCTAAGAATGGAAAATCGTTTTTCAAAGCTTCTACGACGCTTATTAAGTCAGAATTTTTCTTCCACTCGTCTGAAAATTCATCATTCATTTTCAATTCACTTTTTATCTGCAAACGGTAGTGTCCTTTTTTAACGGTATCTAAGAATTTGGCATAATTTTGCTTGTAACTTAAAATATGAATGTTCTGGAAAAAAAAAGTATAATTAGAACGTGGTACCTAAGTATGATAGTATGATAGTATAAAATTTAATACAATGCACTTTACAAACAAATAAATAATAATTCAAAAAATTGTTTAGTTAGGATAATTTGTCCCAATTTATTTCTATTTATGTATATTTTAATTTTGATTCAAAGTATACAATAATGTCAAATGGTATAAGCCACTATAAGGATATGGTGGTGGTGGCCTGGAAACATTTAAGAGCAATCATAATTAACCTATTGACTGTTGGGGGCTTACGTTAGAAATCATAGCTTTGTAAATTTTAAATTAATTTTAAGATTTGTTCACAATTTAAATCATATCTCAAAAATAAAATTGCAAAGAAGTATATTTTAATAGAAAAAAACCAGGTAAGGCATCCACCAACCACCAAATTTGAATTATCTAGTATTTACTACTACTTATTTAAATAGGCACATCATTAACATCATACACATAATAAGTACTTATGTTTCTCATTAATTAAGTCATTTCCCCCAAAATTTTTCTTCTGTTTTTTTAGGAAGACTAGACTCTGCATAGTTTCTTCACTGATTTGGTAGGGTTAGTGATGGTCAAACTATGTACACTGTACAGATATTACAGAATAGATATCTTATAGTTAGGTGTCAAATATCTAGATTGGTAACTAAGCAATTACAAGTACCTTATATAAATGACAAATTTTAAGAAAAATACAAACTTTAATTTTTGTAGCTCCATTATCTTCAATATTCCTTAAGATATCATTAATACTCTTTTGAATATTGATCATATTATCATTTAAGTATGTAAGTTTATTTTCCAATTTAATTTTATCATTTTCTAAAACACATATATTTGGATCTAATTTTTTGCATTCCTATAAGACAGTAAAAAATTATTAGTTATTTATTATTACTTAGTTTATATTATTTATACATATTTGATTACTTATATAATTTATTTTTAAATTTATGTATTTAAGTTAGTAGTATAAGATTGTCATAGCTTACCAAGTCGATGCTTATTTTTATAATTTTGTTTGAAAATTGACTATGACAAATCAACAAATATGTCATAAAAATATAATATAAATATATAATGATTTGAAAAATAAATTTAGAGTTCAATCATTTACAACATTTTTTGACAGGTAACCAATTTAAAATAATAAAAATCATAGCATTCAGTGATTCATATGTATCAAGAATTAAATTAAATTGAAGATATACCTTCTTTTTTTATTTTTTTTTATTTTTTTTATTTTTTTTAATGCAATATTTACAATCTATACAACAAGTAGTACAATAAGTAAATTTGATAAGGTAGTATAATACATGACTTGATGACTTGAGGGGGGAAAACCGTCCATCAACAGTACCTCCTAATAATGGTGGGTTCTCAATGGAGACCGTTTTTTTTTTATTATTGTGTTAGGCAAGGGCGTCTCTTGTCCATTTTCTTTTTAACCTTCTAGGAGGGTTGCTGGGGATGGTTAAAGAGGACATGCGAGAAATAAGAAGGTTTTGGTTTAGGTGTAGTTTGGAGTGAAACTTTTTGTAGTGACGAGTTGCTACGATGTTGCTAGAGTTGTATGGTTTGTTTTGGGTATATCGGACAAAAGATATACCTATACAAACATATACGATATACCTAATGCATTTGCTATAGTTTGATATAGTCCTAATAGTAAAATATAGGTCATAATGTTACTAATGCCTAATAATTGAAGTTTAATAATAATACATTAGTATAGTTACTGTTTTAATTTTTTTGATATTTGTTTTCAGATAGTCAAGCTGTTTCAAAAATTTTTGTTTAGCTTCATTTTTCCCCTTTAAACGAATATCTTTAGCTGCAACTTTATTGTAAATTGTTTCACGTTTTGTTATGCATACTTCTAAATCTAACATTATTTTTTCCAATATCTTTTTCAATTGACATTCTCTTATCTATTAAAAAAGGTAAAAAATTCATATGATACATATAAATATATCTAAAACTTTATCTATCAATAATTATTTTTACCTGCATTCTATGAATTTCATTTTTCATAATATCAATATCACCTAAATCACCTTCTTTGTTCTTAATTTCTTTTTTAATTTCAATAAGCAATAGAAGTTTGGTATCCCATGATTTGCTTTCACATTGTTTTTCCATGTACACATTTTTTAATTCATTCAGTTCATTTTTTAATAACTTTAATTGATCCATGTATTCTAAACACAACTTCTCATTTTCCTAAAATAAATTTTATGGTACTAATTCACTTTAGTAGGTATACATTTTTTAGAAACAGCTTAAGCTTATTTAGCAAAGTAACTATATGAAAAAATACTTTACAAGTAGGTATATACTATGTTAAGAAATCATAAAATTATGATTTTGGGTTACTTATAGTCATACAAATGTATGCATTTTGCGTTATATTCAAATATATGAAATATGTACTCAACTTTGGTGAGACTTTCATACAACAATTTCTCATATGGTAACAAACATTTATTTTATCAAATAGGTACCTATGAAGAAATTTGTCAAATAATATTACATTGGTACATTTGGTTCTATTATGGATATTTTAGTTTTCAAAAGTATTTTGTTAAATGGAAGTATCACCACAGATTATTATGATATGGTTTCACTATATTAACATTTGATTAGTAAATCCGTTGTTTATTTGCATACATTTATAGTTAGGCACTTAGGCTAAATATTACTTATTCCAATATTTAAATTCACCTTTAATTCAGCTAAATAAGAACACTGTATCCATTCATTTTCATTCAAAAGCATATTACTTTTCCCTTTATTTTGGCTAAAACGTTCATTAAGTTTCACAATTGTATTTCTCATGTTTGTAAGTATTTGTTTATACTGATAAACTTCTTTGGATAAAGAAACAATTTCTTTTTCTAGTTTTTTATTTTTTGTATCCATTACTAAATCATCTGAAATATATTATGAAGTTAGGTAAATAACGATTTAATAAGTATTTATTTGTATGAAATAATTTACCTATGTTATTAAAATGCATACATAAATTATTATTGTTCTAACTCTTAAACTAATATAATATCTTAATTTATATTATATTTTATGCCTATATTATAATTACAAATATAGGTATAAGAATTTTTAGTAGGTAATACATTTAACCACTGATATAAACAATAACAATATAATACTATTTTGTAAATCTAAATTAAATTATATTGATTTATATTTTTATAGATATACCTACATTTGCGTACTTTTACTAGTTCATTAAACTGATTATTAAGTTGAGCTAATAATTGTACATTTTTATTTTGTTTTTGAATCCAAGATTGTTTTATGAAATTGGTTTCTTTTACTACTTCATCAATTTTATTTCTAACTTGATCAATTTCCATTTGAGGAGTCAAGATATAACCTTCCTAAAATTGAAAAAAAATCAAATATAAGGTAAACATCATGCAGGTAGTTAAATATTAATTAGGCTTTGTTGACTTGCATCATGTAATTTTTTCACTACTTCCAATTGTTTATTTTCTAAATCAATGTGTTTTGTTTTATTTTGAATCTCAGTATATAATTTCTTCAATTCAGAATCTAACGTAGACAATACTAATCCTTTATCATTCAGATATTTAGTGTTTTCTACTATATCTTGTTCTAAATTAAAACTTGTTGTACGGCATTGTTCTAGTTTTAATAACTCCTTAGATAAATTGTTCTCAACTTCAACTAATAATAATTCCTAAATTCAATAGGTACTAAATAAATGATTTAATTCTTAGGAAAAGAAAATATAGTACATCATATATTCATACATGCTCTTTATTTTGAACTTTAATTTCTGATATTTTGTTATTTATCTGAACACAATAGTTATTTGAAAATAACTGTTTTTTTATTTCATCTAAAATATGTTCTTCATATTTTAATTTCTGATTTGATACTTTGTTTAAAAAATGTAATAAAGTATTTGTTTCATTTGTGATAGATTTTTGATCCTGTAATTAAAATTCAATACTTAATTTATATTAATATATTTATAGTTATACAACATACCAATGTAACTTGATCTAAGTTTTGGTGTTGAAATTCTGTCATTTGTATAAGCTTAGAATATTCTTCTTTCAAACAGTTGAATTTATCTAAATATGTTTTAAAATTATTTTGTAAGTTATTATGTTCTCGTTTCAATCTATTCAAATAATTGAATAGATCTTTATTTTTATGAAATTCATCTTGGGCACTGCGTTTATAACTGTTGGCTTCCATTAATAATGTTTGATATTTATTTTTTGCTTCTCTGAAAATGCATGTAAAATATATTTAATACAGCTGAACCATTTTTTGGATCATCCATTCAATGTGTTAATAATGTATACATTTATTTTTAATTATTAATAAGTTTTAATATTTATATTTTTGTAATTTTTTTTTTTCATAGTGATTGTTTTTGAACTGTACGTTTTGTATGCAAGTGTGTTTTTTGTTTATATTTTGAAGCAAAATATTTTTATAGTGAGGCCAATATATAGGTATTGCCTTTATTGATTAATATTAATAATATATTTTATTGTTTATAAGTATTATGATCATACAAAAATATATATAATAAGATTGTGGTTGTAAATACCAAAACTTTATACTGAAAAACAATTATTGTATTTTCAAACCACAAATATTGACAAAATAAGACAATTTTTATATGATTCAAATTCATAAATATATTTTATAATAACTCCATGCAATAATTACTGAAAATCATTTTTTGTCTTTAGGAAACATTTATCACGTTGTTGAATACTAATTAAAACATCATTCCATAATAATGTAATCTTAGCATTATCTTCATTAATAGCATCAAGATCTGTTGAATTGTCCATAACTTTTTGTCTCAAAAATTCTCTTTCATTATACTTAGTCTCTGCTTGTTCGCCTAATTGTTTCATGCGATCTTCCAATCGAAGAATTTCTTGTGTTAACGACAATAATAACAAATCCTAGACATGTCACATTTTTTTTTAAAGACAAACATATTGAATAAACTTTTAATAATTTGAAATTCCCAATAACCAAAAAATCATTTCAGACTGTCATAATATTTATATTTTGTAAAGTCCAAATTCTTGATTGTTCAATTTCAATACAAATTATTGTGAACGTGAAGTTATCTAGAGTCGACAGCACAAATAAAAAAGTTCCAAATTATGTTTCAGATAATGTAAAAATTACCTGTTTCTGTTGATCATTTAATAATTTTTTTTTGTATTGTTTAGCCTCAGATTTTTTTTGATTACAAACATTAAATGTGATTTCTTGTTCTTTTTCATACTTAAGTAGTTCTTTTAAAAGTCCTTGACTACAATCTAGTTGTCTTTTTAAAGCTGAAGCTAAAAAGTTATGAAATATTACTTATTAGATTGAACAATAATAAATAGGTTCCTAATAAAAAAAAAATACTGTACATTTTTTAAATTCAATTGTAGTTTTTGTTTGAATTTCAGTATATCGTTGTTTAACTTGGTTAATACATTCCTCCACACGTTCTTTTGTTATTTCTAATTCCAGTTTCATTCTATGGAATTCATTCAATAACCTATGCTGTGTTTCAACTCGACAAGCTATATTATGTATTTCATTTATAAACAATGATTTTTCGTTTTGTTTGGATCTAATTGAGCCATCCTAAAAATTTGTTTTAAATTAATTTTCAACAAAACAATCTTATTTTAGTAAAAATAAATCTACTCACCAGTATTTGTAATTCTTTTTTTATGTTTTCTCTTTGTTTTAATAAATGTAATTTCAGTGTCTTCTGAAATCTTACCATAACAGGATTATTTGGTTCTAGTATTATCAGTTGGCTATTATAAATTTCTTTATTTATGGATTTGGGGGTGGCATGTGTCATCTCACTATTTATGCTTTCAAACCCTAATGATATACCATCATCTGAACTGTTTTTGCATGTTTCTGATTCAGTTTCTAGGGCATGCGAATAATAATTATCAACTAGATTTTCTTCTAATTCAGATGACATATTTTCAAAACCTAGTAATTCTGGGTGTGAAGTTGGATCTGCTACATTAGTTTGCTGATTTAATACATTTTCAAGTTGTTCTTTTGCTGAAACAATATTACACTTTTTAAAATGAGCTCAAAAATATATAACCGTTGAGTTTTTTAATCAATATATTTTGTTAATTTACAATAGGATTTGTCTGGTGATATATTAGTTTCAAAGTATCTAAATTCAGATGTCACCATAAAATGCAAAGTTATATTAATTGTGTCTTAAAACTATGACTCACCAATAAGATCATTACTTTTATTATTATCCAGAAATGTATTTATATTTGATGTATATTCAACAGGATTTTCAATGGAAATATCATCTCTTTGAATATTTTCAACACTTTTATCAATTTCCAATGTTTTTTGTTTGTTTCTTAATTTATAATTATCCATCTCAACAATAATCTATTTCTCCCATTAAATAGGTAAATTAAATAAAGGGATTATATAATATGACCATACACAACAAACATGTACTTACAATCTAGATAATATTACTTAAGTTTGTGATCCCTAGTACTTACCTACACATTGGTTACTATGGCAATGTTTAGCTTAAAAATAACAAATCTATTTATCATTCTTCAAGGGGTTTAAAATAACAAAATTAAAACAAGTACCAAATACAAAATACAATTTTCTTCACATATTGATTTGTAAAAACGTATTAAAGCAAATTAATAATAACAAGCAGGAGTGAGATTAACTTTCACTTTCAATACATACTCAATATATATTATTGTTACCATATTATAATGTTATATTGAAAAATGAGATGGTTCAGTGGTTGTTGTAATTTCACTTCCTTTATGTACAGATATTATTTTGTAGTTGTATAACTATGCAGTATACAAACAAGACCAGATACTAGACTTACATTTAAACACAATATTTAAATGGTAATAGATAACCAATAGGAGAATGATGAAGTATTAAAGCATCAAATATTCATGTATAATATTATATATAATTTTTATTCACACAATATGTTTATAATTATAATATGTATAATTTGTTTTATTATATATTCATAATGCCACATAAATTTGTGGTATATATATTGAGCTAAAATGTCACCCAATCAAAAGGATAATATTTTGCTAATTTATAATTATATATTTGTATTTCTTTAACATTTCAATCAATAATAAAATTATATAATACAGGTTGTATAAACAATACTTCAATTTATAAAAATTATAATTAAAATACATAAATACTTACACAATTAAACTCTTACCTATTTTAACAACACAAAATTTTAACTCTAGGAAAAATACAGTAAAATCAGATTTTGTGAATAAATAATTTTGGAACAATCAGAACATTAAAAATAATGACTTTCATAAATAATACATTTAAATCCTTTGTTTGAATAAAAATATATATTAATAATTTGTTTATTAAAATATTTTAAAATACGCACATTGCACATCTAAAAAAAGTAAATAATACAATGTACATCATTCAATTATTGTTCAGTTCTTGAAGAATTGTACCAATTATTATTAATAAATTATATCTACATGTTGCGGATTTTAAAAGTAAAATAATATTAATATTCACTAATAAAATTAACAGATAACATATTATAATTCTACCAGTTTCTACAATTTTCACAAATACATTTACAATTAAAAGCTAAAAATAATTGTCTCATAATACAGTGCAACCTACTCTATAATTAGATAACTCAAATTAATCATTAACTATAATTAAGAAAAAAAAGGTATTTTCATACCATTATGTGAATAAATAACTCATAATTTAAATTGTAAGTATAGACAAATATGTTTCTGATTACATACTTTATACATACGATGAAACTTAAGTAGACACTGATTGGTTTAAAATAAAATAAATTGTTATGAAGGTAAATAAAAAATATACATTTTATACCATATTAATTTAATAACACAGAGTAAAAAAAAAAGAGATACACATTTAAATTTTAGGTTCAAAATAATGTTATTAATTAAAAGGAGATCAACAATTTGAAACAAATTTATTTCTCAATAATTAGATATTTTTGTTATAAATGATAGAACAATATACCAGCATTTTCAAGAATCATTAACCGTTTATCAAAAACATTATAAACCTAGTTTACTTAAATTAAACATGATATATTCTACATATAACAAATTTGTTGTCTCATAAAGAATATTCTGAATGTATAATGACCAATATTTGTATTGTGTTATCTTTAAATAAAATAAGACCTCATTGATATTAGTATATTCATTATTTTATTAACATATAAACATTTTAAAATTATTGGTTATGTAAGATCAAATTTATTAAAATATAGGTACTTAAAACGTTAGTTATGATGGCATTAATCAATAATCATTTTAAGTGTTGTTACATCCATTTAAATCTCTCTCTATAAATATAAATATATCAATAATCAATCTCCTTTATGTTCATAACAATATTTTTTTACACCTTTTAAAATATATTTGTTAAATATAGTTTAACAAATGTTTCTAACATTTTATGTTATTTTCTACTAGACGAGGATAATGTATGAAAAGTATCTAAACTAGATTGAATTTGCTGCATATGAATTTCCACACAGTTTTCAAAAGATTTTTGATTAGATTGACTAAGTTTAAGTTTTATTTCAACCATAGTTCTTTTTAAAGCATCCAATTCATATGCAGTAGGTTCATTTTCAGTCAATGTCTTCACCTGAAGCATTAAAGCTAATAAATCTTTGATTAAAGCTAACATGGGCTGGTCATCAGACATAAAACGGGAATCAGTTACTTCTTTATTATGTTCAATCATCTGTTCAGCTTCATCAAACGACTGATTTTGCAAATAATCCGTGATCAATGGCCATGTTTCAGCTTCTTCAGGTGCTAATACTTTAATTTCTTCACTAAGCACACACATTACAGATGTTAAATGTAGATTTAAATTATCCAAATCCAAAACAATTTTAGCATATCGACTCTGAAATTCTGGAGTTATATCTTCATTGTATAAAACCATTCTTTCAGCTTCTGAATTCATGTTACGTAATGTTTGTACATATTGCTTTTTTGCAGTCAAAATTTTTCTGAATTTTACAGTAGATTCTAAAAGTTTCATTGAATATTGTGCAGTTGTATTCTGATCAGTTTTAAGTATGTCTACTTTAGTTTCAGGTGATATTGAACGGTTATGGTAAGGTATACGTGGTCGACACATTTGTAGCAACACATTTTTTGAAATAGTTTCTGAAGGTTGATTGGAGCATACTTCATAGTCAAGGACTGAGTGTGTACCTAACCCAGGCTTATCAAAATGTATTCGATAAGTATTGTTAGAAACATCCAAAGCTTCAATAGTTCCATTAAATAGACCATCTTCAGTGTTACTCCTTAACATTGCTGTTACTTTTGTACCAACAGTAAGTTGCAAAGGTATTTCATCTGGTATATCTTTAAATAACAACTCATCTCTAGCTTTCCTCTGTTGTAATAATCTTATTTTTCTTCTCCTCCTATCCAACTCTCTAATTTCTTCATCAAAGAAATTCTGAGAACATCTTCGAGGTTTACCCATCATCCGTCGTAACATACACCATTCAGTTCTAGTCATCGTTTTAATTTTAAACGAGGGAAAGAAGTCTTGTACACACATCATAAAATCAGATTCATATAAGAGAGGTTTGTCTATATTGCTATAAAACCACTCGTAATATATCCAGTTCTTAGCTTTTGGCAGTTGAAAAATTTTCCTAAGTCGTAATCCAACATTTTGACAACGTTTACGTTCCAAAGAGTCAGATTTTGGTTTAGATGCTGACACGATGTTTTTAGGAGTTTCAAGTTTTACAGTTTTTGGTTTAGCAACACCATTCTCGGTAGATTTTTTAGAAGCACTTTTAACAGGAGTTTTCACATTGGGAGTTTTAAGTTTGATTGTAGGTGTTGTTTTGACAGCAACTTTTGGAGTTTGTAATTTTTGACTAACAACTTTTTCTTGTTTAGGTGTTTTTGGTGTTTTTGGTTCAAGTTTAGGCTCAATAATTTTTTTTGGAGTTTGTTTTTTAGGAGAATTTACATACATCATACGCTCCTGTTTCACGGATGGATTTTTGGATGTGTTGAATACTTCTTCATCAAAAAATAGTTTATTTTTTTTCCTTATACGAGCAGGCATGCCCCTTCTGTTTAATTTATCTTTTCCTGAATTTGACGATTCTATAATTTTGGGAGTATTTCTTTTGTTTACAGGCTGCAAACCTAAAACAGCTGGACATAACTTTGTTAAGCGACACTCGTCCTCCATTTCCATATCACTACTATCTGAATCCATTTTTGATTTATTTAATAACTATTACAAATAGTTAAATTGAATAAAAATACTGTGCTTATTAAAGTTATGTATCAAGAAATATTTTTCAAATGAATATGCATTGACAGTTCAATAAACTGTAATATCCCCATAATAACCTGGAAAAAAAAAACAAAACTATAAATTTAAATTTTCATTAGGGATGTTCTATAAAATAATTAAATAAGTCAACTATTACAATAATATTGAAGTAGCCAGAAGTCTATAATAAGCATATTTTGCTCAAGTTTTACTTATATTGGTAGTACATTTTATGTATTTAATGAATGTTATGATCATAGCTTACACGTTGATTACAACTTTAAATGAACAAATAAATTTTTTTTCAAACTATTTAAGTAAGTATAAGATAGACATAAATATTTTATCATGTAACTATAACTTATAATGTCTTTAAATATAAGTTTTTCATTGTAAATAAATATAAATTATACAAATTTTATCAAAAGAATTGAGAAACTAGAATTATGAGTATTATTGTTTAATACAAATAACAAATGTTTAGAAAAGATACAAATTATAAATTTATAATACAATAAATAATATTAGATAGTAAATTAAATTATTCAAATTATATTCTAGCCCATTTTTAAAATATTTTATACTTCTAATTACAGACTTCTCAAAAATAATATATACAATTTTAAACGTTCATACGTTACATCAATTTATTAAGTATGTACATTTGTTAACTCATATCTAAGCAGAATCTAACTTGAGCAAAGGCTATACATTTATAACAACTTCAAATGATAATTTCTAAATTCATCATAAAACAACATTTATTATTAACAAAATAATGAGCCGGATAATAGAAATAAATAACAAACAAAACTAAATATTTAAAAATAAACCATATGAAATTAATTTGCATTTAATACGAATAACATAATAAAAACAATGAAATGGTATAATTTCAATCATAAGAAATAGGTAAGGGAATAGTTTACAAAAATTATTTATAAGTTACAATATCCAATTAATAATTATTTATTATACCAAGTTTAGAATTCAGAGTCCTTTGAAGTTAGATGTAGTCATCAAAGTTGTCAATATAATTAGTTGGAATATATACAAAGGAAAATTATAAATTTTAATAAATTTATTTGAAAAATCTAGGTATTCTAATGGATAATATATTATACTTCATAAGTAAATTGAAATTATTCGTATAATTCAAATGTGGGAAAGTGAAATACCAATATAATATTCAGAACTTTGCCACATCTTACAAGTCATAACCACGGCATTAGTATTATAATCAGGTCAAATTCAACGTAAATAATTGAAATTAATCAAAATACACGAAACTTAATTTTCAGTTCTACAATACAAGAAAAACTATACAGAACCGTGTACCAATGTGTTGTAAATTTAAGTTTATAATGAAAGTTATTATGAAAAAGTATGAACCAGAAACACTTACCAATTCAAAGTTCAAAGAGTATAAGTTTTGTTCAACTGATATCTTACAACTCGTTATCGGTTATTAGAATTGGCATTAAGGATGAACCAGAGAAACATTTAGAGTTCAGTGTTCATCAATATAATATTTGAACGAATTAGTATTTGAAAGGAAATGGCGCAAACAACTGTATCAATTGTCGTTTGAATGAATTCTCTAACGTTCCGAAACGCCAATTATCCATGTACTTAAAATGTACTTACGCTATTTCCATGGTTAATGTAGTACGATGATGAAATAAATAGCAAGCAATGGATGTACGTATTGGAAATAATAATGCAGAATCAAAAAAGAAATGATTCGTAAATTTATATATTTCGTAAAAATCGCGGAGGAAAACATTTCCCAGTTTAAATTCCACATTATCGCCAGGTGCACCAATAACATTTCACGAACGCTATACAGTGATGCTTTAAAAACAAATCGTTATCAACCAAACAGTTTAAAAAATAAAAATCAATACATTATCATTGATCATTTATCATTTTTAATTTTTTAATTTGTTGGTTACGTTCAAAAACTCAAATTAAATGTTCAGAGTTCAGAGTTTTGTCTGGTTTTCAGGAATCCACAAATTACAATATTTTACAACCATTCGAAATTTGAATCGTTAAAGTAAAATACTTGTATAGAGTAATTTGCACTCCTTACAAGTTTAACAGGTAACTAATAAGTGTCACTGTGTACTTTCTTATATTTTACGTTTTTAACACAATTATACATTTTAATTTTTATTACAATGCTTTGAATGTTAAATTGTATATTTATTTTCTACTAAATTAATTTGTTACAGATATTTGTTTTAATAATCACCTAACATTACTAATTCACATATTTTATTGAACAAATGCAAATGTATAAAACATGATGAATGTCAATAATTTGAGTAGACTAATGATAACCTTAATTCTGTTATTTAATACTCATCCACCAAATAATATGTACATTTTTTTCTAAATTATAATGAAATCTAGTTATAAATTGATTTTATATACTAATTTCTTTAAAATAATTGTAACTAGGTAGGGTACCTAAATTAAGATACCTTTATTAATGTTACATTACAATTTTTTCAGATATTTTAAAATGTCATCCAAGAATGAAGACCTAGTTAGTTTAAATGAAGAAAAAAATACTACAGCTGATACCATTGTTAAATCAATTGTACAGGAAGAAAATAAGGGAATTGCATCTATAAAAAAAGAATATATTATTGAAAGACATGTACCTAAGTTGGCAATAAACTGTATTTCAGAATCAGATAAAAACCAACTAAATGAAGATGAGCCACCTTCTAAAAAGCAGAAGTGTTCTAAAAGTGTATTAAAAGGTCAAAATAAATCTAGAAATTGTACTTACTATCAAATTCCACAAGAGCATTTATGCTCAAATCTTGTTGATGGTGCAGAAAAAGATTCTTGTTTACATGATAAATGCAAATTCTTACACAATGTTACAGAATACTTGGAAAAAAAACCTGATGATATTGACAAAACATGTTATGTTTATTCTATTAAGGGCCGTTGTCCTAGAGGACTGACCTGTAGATATGGAAGTAGCCATATTGAAAGTGGCAAAAATATTATTGATCAAACCAAATATGAAACGTGGATTAAAAGTGAAACTAATTGTAAAACCTTAAGTAAAGAAAATATGTTAAAATTAAGAAAAAAATTATACAATTTTACTAAAAGTGATGAAGCTGTTGAAAAAATTGATAAGGATAAAAACTTAGGACCTTTAGTTGAAGAAAGTTATAAAAAGATAAATTGGAAAAATAAACTGTACTTGGCCCCTTTAACTACAGTTGGTAATTTACCTTTTCGTAGAATATGTAAAGAGTTTGGGGCTGATATAACCTGCAGTGAAATGGTACTGGCATCAAGTTTGCTACAAGGACATAATCAAGAATGGGCATTAACTAAAAGACATGAAACAGAAGACATATTTGGTATTCAAATATGTGGTAATAATCCATATATGTTGTCTAAAAGTGCACAAGTCTTACAAGAAAATGTAGATATGGATTTCTTAGATTTAAATTTAGGGTGTCCGTTAGATCAAATTTATAAACAAGGAGCTGGTAGTGGTTTATTACTTAGAAGTAAAAAGTTAGAAGTTTGTTTGAAAAGTATGAGAACTGTACTTGATGTACCTCTTACAGTAAAAACTCGCTCAGGTGTGAATAAAGATCAAAATGTTGCACACGATTTAATACCTATGTTTAAGGATAGTGGAGTATCTCTTATAACAGTTCATGGAAGATCAAGAGATCAAAGATACACAAAAATGGCTGATTGGAATTATGTTAATGAATGTGCAAAATTAGCAAGTCCAATACAAGTATTTGGTAGTGGAGATATAATGTCTTACGAAGATTATACAAATTCAAAACTTCAATTTCCAGATATAACAGGTGCTATGATTGGCCGTGGAGCTTTGATAAAGCCTTGGATATTTAAAGAGCTAAAAGAGAATCGTCATTGGGATATAAGCAGTAATGAACGATTAGAAATTTTAAAAAAATTTGTAAAATATGGTCTTGAACATTGGGGTAGTGATACTCGAGGTGTGGAAACAACAAGAAAGTTTTTATTGGAATGGCTGTCATTTTGTTATCGATACATTCCTGTAGGAATTTTGGAACGTGTACCTCAAAAAGTTAATGAAAGACCACCCAATTACAAAGGAAGGGATGATTTAGAGACATTAATGGCTAGTGGAAATTGCAATGATTGGATAGAGATAAGTAAAATGTTACTGGGGCCAGTACCTAATGGATTTCAATTTTTACCTAAACACAAGGCCAATTCCTGGAAATAGCTAATTTATGTTATATTTACTAATTACTTAAATAACTTTGATTATAATATAATACATAAAATATTATTAATATTATGTTCAAGTTATGTGACAGTGTACTAGATTAATTATATTTATAACTTAATATGTATACCACAAATGTATTAAAAATATATTTTTAAAAATTTAAAACATTTTGAGAAACACAATAGATTGTATACTATGTACCCAATGGCATGGCAGCACTTGGTTCTAATTTATATAAAATAGTTTTTCTGGGAGAGGGGGGAACTGTCTCCTCGATTCGCCCCCCCCCCCCCCAAAAAAAAAAATGACGCCCCTGCCCCATGCTAAAGAGGTATAACATTTAATAATGAATATTTTTGTAATGACACTGACCCACAGTTATGCAAAAAATGCAATGATTTGACCTAAGAGCCAATCAATTTTACAAAATATGTATATCTAATACAAGTAGCATCTGTGTTTGAATTTTTGAAGACATAAAAATATATGTGATTAAAGAGAATGTGTGTGTACAAATGTTGATCATTTTGTTATGCTACCTATATATTTATAGGGAAGATAAGAGCTTATTCTAAGTAATGATTAAAAATTATTTTATTTGAACATTAACTTCCAGATTAGGAAAAAAAGATATTGACTTATTCTTGTCTACAGGCATCATGAAAAATTCACTTCTAAATATTTTCGGTTTAGTTGGATATTTTCCTCCTACACAATTTTTAATGAATACTAAATTCCCCTTCCCATTTGGCCATATTTCTATAAATTTACATAATAAATTTGATATATTTTTGATAATTGTCAATATAAAATAATAAAAAGTAAGTATTATAATTTATAATAATCACATTAGGAACGACGTTAAATTTGGTCGCTTCCGAAGAGGTCACACTTGCCACATGGTCTGTAGTCATATGAAACCAACCCTCATGCCATAGTCGGTAGTCCTATTTGTGGAACACTTATTACAATTTACATTACGGTCGAGCACGTCATATGCTCCTCGAATGCCAGATCAATGAAATAAGTACGCATCAAACTGAAACCACTGGTGGATACCCTGTATGAGATACTTTCACCCACTCCCGGGACATCCAGTAAACTAATACATTTTATCAACAAAACCATCTAATTTAATAAGCTAACTAAGAAAACAATGTACAAATAACAATTATAAAATACTACTTAGTAATAAGTAATAACTAATATTATGGGAATTCAACGTGTTCTTTCGGATGTAAATAATGTAACACTAATACACTACCTATACTATCACGGAATAAATGATAAATTAAACAATTATTATAAATAAAAAAATTATTCTGTGATACTATCATTGTTTTATCATAAACCTAATTTGTACGACAAAAATATGCAAAAGAAGGAGGCGATATTACACCCTCACCAACCCACCATGTGCCAGCATGCCATTGATGGACGCCGGCCTATAGGCTATAAGTAATAACCAGAGCTTGGGACTTTTAGCACTTAAAACTATTAAAATAAGCGTTTAAAAGCATCATTGTAAGCACTCAAATAAGCATTTACAAAATTTAAATTGAAGCATGAATATTCTAAAAAAAACTTAAAAATTCGAACTAAAAAATCAAAAAATAAATAAATGAATCTTTAACTTAATATTACAAAAAAATTAAAATTTTCTTTCGAGACTTCAAGAATTTGATGGATTTTCCGAAGAATTTTCTGAAAAATAAAATGTAAACGATATTTACAAATAGTTGAAAAAAATTAACTAATTAATTAAAACAAAAACAAAAAACTGGAAATAAGCATTTTTTTGAAAAAGAGCTAAAAAAAGCACTTTCAAATTTCATTATTGAACGTGTTGTAAGTTGTAAGTAACATCACATACACTTAAATAGCATTCTGCTATGATTTTAAGTCAATCCATAAAATTAATAAGCAAATGCTTAAAGTCCCGAGCCCTGGATATAACCATGTAGTTATTAAAAAACGCCTTAAACACAGAAAAAAAAATGATGAAAAATTAAGATATTTTCCAAAAACCCATTGCAATTGTTTTAATGTATACTTTTTAAGTAAAATCATTGATTTTAAACACTATAGTATTATAATGAATTTAACAAAATATACATAATAATATAATAATATATTATACTTGACAAAATAAAAATAAAAAGTACTACTTATTCTACATTTCTACTTCTATAATAATAAATACTGTAGATCTGTGGGATATATTATCGTTGGTTGGGTGGTCACACTGATAAGCCAGTAAATAATACAATATTCACTAATCAACATTTCAATAATCAGATGACAAAATGTTATAAAGATTAACTAATGGAAAATTAGAAACTACGAATCTTATCTATTATAATTGTAAATACTAAATAGTAATTATTACCTATATTATTAATGTACTTATGTACTTGCTTTTAATTAAAAAAATAAATAGTATAGGATCACGAATTAAATTAGGAATACATCTAAATCATCATAAATCATATTATATAATTTCTTAGTTCGTGTCATAATTAAAGACAAGATTCAGTCTTGATTCGTGTTCAGGACTATTAGGGCCTGATTTACAATAGTTTGTTTAACCCGAGTTCAGCGGAACTTGGATTATCAATGAATGATCCTATTTTAAATGTTTAAATATTCAAATTAATAGGATACCTACTGTTAGCTTCATGATATAAACTAACTATTCTATGGTTATATTATGGTTTGCTTGAGCCTAGAGACTTAATATTTTGTTCTTAATTTATTTGTTAATCTTGTCATATTAATCATTTTAATTTTACAAAACGTTAGACTACATAATGTCTCTATTTAGGTAAGCAAAACTCAAGTTTATTACTCAATCACCTTTTGTAGCTTATTAATTTGTTTATGTATATTAATTTATTATTTCTCAGTGTATTGCCAGCGCCTACACAATTCCTTCAGGATTTGGAAGAAGATGATGAATCAAACGAAACACTTGCAGAGAAAACCAATACATATGAAGTGTACGCTGTTAAAATCCCACCATACGGGAACAGAAATGGATGGGTACCAAGAACCGTTGAAGTAAATATTAAGATATTGTTATGAAATTTTGAATTATATAATTGTCTAATATAATCGATTAAATAAGAGGAATGTTTACACTCAATGCTCAAGTAATTAATCACAGATAGTTTTTAAAATTTCGTTTCTGCAACATAACCATTTTTAACACGTTGGTAGTCATAAAGCCTTGTGATATTTCAGTGAATTGATGATAGCTGGGTGTCACACTAATAATACTATGTGTAGGTATGCAAATTATCAATAAGCTGCCAAATCTATACATTTTTAAACACAATTATATTAATATGTATGTTGTATAAAACAAAACATATTATTCCCAAAATGCGTTAATCAATATAAATTTATGCTTGATAAATATTAAAACAATTAATACAAATATACATTTTACATTTAGGTCAAAAGGTTGAATTTTTTTTATTTCCCTAGCTTTTGCTGATTTTCTTAGACATTTTTACTTTTATTGCAATTAGCAACATAGGTACCTATATAATATTTGTATGTCTTAAGTGAGTAACATCAGAGCGACCTCTTTTCTTCCAATTCTGTCTGACCACAGAGGAATTTGTTTAGAAATCCGCTTTCGTTTCTGAAATTTTTTTTAGCCGTCTCCTTGTAGTCAACATGTTAAGACAATAGTATTGTTCACGAGACAATTAAAACAACACAAGTGTTGGAATTAACTGTTTCTGCTAAATATATTCCATAGAGTTTCTTTAAATAGTATGGATTGTATGACATATGCTTATTATATGTTGACAAAATACATGACCAAATTACAGTCACCAGTCACTTACTACTACCTAGTGATCAATGTGTGTAGTATTTGTAAAAATAATGATTTTTATGCAGTGTGTTTCTTTTTAAAGGGAACACTAAATAATTCTGTCCAGTGAAATCAGATTGATATGCGGCATTCGGTGGGGGGGGGATAGGGAATACATAAATACACATTTCTTGATGATTGTTAGATCATTCCGTGTGCGCATGCGCAACACAACTTGCATTTTATTAAACGGCAACGGGTGTTTCGAATACCAAATTCAGATAGACCGAATTTTTTAAGTCAATTTGGTCTTTTTTACCATAGCTCTAAAACAAAATTGACTAAATGACAACAAGTTAAAGTTTTGATTAAAATTATTGAATTTTTCAACAATCATACTAGAATTTTATGAATATTATAATTGATGCTAATTAATTCCTCAAAATTAAATTTAAATGATTTAATAGTGTCTACAAGCCTACAGATACAAAAAAAATACTTGAAATTTCATAATAATTCGTAAAATTCTGTTTTTTAAAAAAGTGTTTCTGATTTTTTTTAAAGTTTGTGAACCACTGACTGTTAGGATACTTTTGTTCTTGAGATACTGTTTTAAAATAAAATGTATGCATAGTATAATTTTGTTAAGACAGCTATTTTTTTTTATTTAGGATTTTGGAGATGGTGGTGCTTTTCCGGAAATCCAAGTTGCTCAGTATCCATTGAATATGGGAAAAGAAAATAAAGAATCTGTTTCAAATGCTCTTGCACTGCAGTTAACTTCTGATGGTAAAGTTAAATATGATGTGATTGCTCGCCAAGGTCAAAGAAAAGATAAAGTGATCTATTCAAAACTATCTGACATGCTTCCATCTGAGGTGGTCAATGAAGATGATCCATCTTTACAAAAGCCTGATTTAGAAGAAGTTGCAGACATCACTGAAAAAACAAGAGCAGCACTGGAAAAGTTAACTAATTCTAAAGTTTCGGCAGCATTACCTGTACGAGCGGCAGATAAACCTGTAAGTTGCAATGTTTTTCATTTTTATGAATAAGCTTATTTTTACAGATATTTTATATTTTTAATGTTATTTAGGCTCCTGTTCAATGGTTCCGCTACACCCCTACTGAACAAGGACAAGAATATAATTCAGGATCAAAACAACGTGTAGTAAGATTAGTGGAAGCTCAGAAAGATCCTATGGAACCCCCAAAATTCAAAATTAATAAAAAAATTCCTCGAGGTCCTCCATCACCTCCTGCACCTTTAATGCATTCCCCTACCAGAAAGACATCTGTTAAAGAACAGAAAGAATGGAAAATTCCTCCTTGTATATCCAATTGGAAAAATGCTAAAGGTTATACAATTCCATTAGATAAAAGATTAGCTGCTGATGGTCGAGGTTTACAACAAAATCATATAAATGAAAAATTTGCTAAACTGGCCGAAGCTTTATACATAGCAGATCGAAAAGCCAGAGAAGCTGTGGAAATGAGGGCTCAGTTGGAAAAGAAAATGGCACAAAAAGAAAAGGAAAAGAAAGAGGAACATCTTAGAGCCATGGCTCAAAAAGCTAGAGAAGAAAGAGCAGGTATTCGACTTCCTGGATCTGCTAAGAATGATGAATCTCGTGAACGTGATCAATTACGTTTGGAGCGTCAAAAAGATAGAGCTCGTGATCGTAACCTTGCTAGAAATGCTGACAGCCGTAAAAACAAAGTATTGCGAGATCGAGATATTAGTGAACAAATTGCTCTTGGACTCCCAGCAATCACTAGAAAAACTGGAGATACTCAGTACGATCAACGTTTGCTTAATACAACAGCAGGAATGGATACTGGATTTGGTGATGATGAAGAATATAATGTGTATGATAAACCTTGGCGTGGAAACAGCTCTTTGGCTCAACATATTTATCGTCCATCGGCTAATATTGATAAGGAAGTGTATGGTGATGATTTAGACAAAATTGCTAAGACAAATAGGTAAGTTTAATATTATTATGTTGGAATATTTAATTTGTATTATTATTATTATTATTATAAATTATTCAATGAAGCTCTAATCTAAGAGACAAGTTAACTTAAACTGAATAGTTCAAAGCTATTTTGTATATTTTATGGGTTGTGAATTTACATAGAACAATAATTTTCTTTTTTAGAAAAATAATTAAACTTATAATGTCTATTTTTATAAAAAAAATGTTAAGTAATTATGATTTTGTTTTTGTTTTTATTTAGATTTGTGCCAAATAAAGAATTTAGTGGAACAGATCGTGATCCTAAAGCCAGTGGTCGGTCTGGTCCAGTTCAATTTGAAAAACATCAACAAGAAGAAGATCCATTTGGTTTGGATCAGTTCTTAACACAAGCTAAGCATGCATCTAAAAGGTCTCAACCACAGCAACAAGATCGTGATAAACGTCGTAGAAAAGATTAATTTTTTTTTTCTTATTTATTTCAAAATGTTTTTTGTCCATTATTATAGAAGTGAAACTTGTATCTTAACTCTTAAGTATATAAATTCATAACATAAACTTATGGTGTAAATTTCAAGTATTTGCAGTCTTTCATTTTTGAATTATGACAAAATAAGAAAATCGCTGTTTGAGAAATGGAGTGTATCCAATGTAGTAAAAATGTCTACTTCTAAAGCTCGTAAAAAGTCATGTGGATTTACGCTCAACTTTTTTTTTAATTTCCACTAACAACAACTCACAAAGAACCTTGTATAAAATGTTTAAGTTATTTGACTGAGAAAAATGTTTTCTCCACATTAGTTTAAAAAACAAGTAATCAAAAATTGCATATGCCTATAAATATTTTAAAAATTTTATGGTATATTGAAAACACAGATATAAACATTCAGTAAAAATGTCATGTACGATATTTTTTTAAGAGTTACAACAAAAATCAAAATCGATTTTATCAAAAACTGGTTTCCTTAATTTTTTGTTTGTTTTTCCAGCTGCTTTTGAAAGGTTTTGGGAATTTTTCACTTTTGATCCTCCTAAATACCAACTAGATCTTTCATTTTCTATCACTGTCTAATCGATAAAGAAGAAAATTGTACCATTTTTACTGCCCTTAAACATGATGACAGACACAAAAATAAATAAAAATAAAAAACACACATCATTGTAAAATCAATACATTCATCCCTCTTGTCAGAATCTAAGATTTAGTTTTAATTTTATGTGCTCACGTTGCAGAGAATAAATATTATAGCAGTGAAAAGGTTAAAATTAACTTTTACACAAACATTCAGTAAAATATTAAATTAATTTTTCTGTATACAATTAATTAAAAATATATTTGTATAACAGTGTAGATTGCTTTAGTATAAAAATATTTTCATTTTCCATGGATATTGTAACCCTTATAAACTTTATCCTATTTTTAGTTACATTATGTTGTTGTTTCAAATCAAAATACTAAACACTGATATGACTGACAGTAATTTTAATCAAAGCTGGCTGTTGTCATCTTACACATCTCCTTGTTTAATTTATCATTATTGAATAACTTATACCAATACAATAATGTATGGAACTGATAAACACCGAAAATTGACAATTTTATTATATTAATTGCGCTCTGGTTTTAAATTTTTTATGAGGGGATTGTTCAACTTAGCATTCAATATTATGTAAGAATCAATTTTTTCGTATTTGGTAACTTGTGGTTATTTGTGAATTATAATGTAACGCCATGAAGTTTTTATTATAATAATTGTAAGTTAATTTAGTAGGTAAGTATACAATTTAGGAAAATATAAATACAAGTATCCAATTTCATACTTGTTAGTATCTATCAATTATTAATAGTAACAAATACACTTTACCATCCTCCTTAAAATTTTCAATTTTTTTTAAACCTAGTTTTTTATGGTTACAACCAGTCCCTAAAATATCCAAATGTTCGTACTACACATAGTCTCATATCAGTCAAATCTAAATAAAAAATGAATGCTCTATTATTTATTACCGATGCTTATGGTCTTCTTCAACCAATAACACATAATATAAATTAAATAAAAATATGTATAATTAATATAATAATTCATTACTGTGAACAAAATTAAATTATTATTAATTAATTTACATATAAATTTACTCTAATATATCATCAACATTCAACATATTATTATTATATATCATATTTTAACCTTTTAGTTATAAAGTAATGGCTTTAAAATAGTGCTGTAATTTTTTACCAATTTAAAGGAACTTCAAAAACAATATGAGTATAAGAAGTAAAAACACAAAATATTGTTTACTGGGTATCTGTGTAGAATGTAGATAATAATTAAAATATGGTTTGTCAAAAAACCATTAATGTATTAAAAAATGTGAAGCTATAAAATTGTATAGTATTATACTATTATTATAAGGATTTAATTTGAACACACTTTTAAATTTTGTACTACACACTGCACTTTTCGTACTACACACAATTTTAGGGACTGGTTACAACAATGTTTTTTCGAAAACAATTATTTAAGAAGTTATAGCCGTTACAGGTTTGTGGTTGTATGGTAAATAGTACCTAGGTACGTGTTGAGAGCAGTGCGTTCAACGCATATTACACTGCTGTAAACGGTGCAGACGCGGATCCAAGGGGGGGGGGCAAGGGGCCATGCCCCCCCCCCCGTAAACTCGCGCTTAAATGGACTTGCATTACTGCTGAAATTTTATTTAAGATGCCCCCCCCCCGTAAATACGTTCCAGATCCACGCCTGGAACTGGTGTGTTAGTGATAGCTAGGGCACGGATTTATATGCATTTGAAATTTGAATGTTTTTTCTAAACAGTCCAGAAAAAAGCTAAAACAGCTACGAGTTTGAATTATTGGCATGTTGTGTCCTACCGACTGGGCCACAAATGTTGTGTGCGTAATCTCAAAGGCTCCAAAAGCCGTAAACTTTAGAGACAAATCAAACAAGTACCAAATTGAACTGTAGAATAACGTTTATTTAGCAGAAAGTATGGTAAGTGTATAATTATAGCGTGTGCGCGTGTGATGAGAAGTTGCTCAGGTCTCCGTGGCTATGATACATCTGCCCAGGCTGTCCCACGGGCTCCCTTATAAGTGTTGGCGGTTCTTTTGATGTAGCGGCACGTGCAGCTTGTATGTGTTCGTGTTTTCGGTTGTTGTTGCCGATTCTTAGAATAGCGACTCGTGTCCACGATTTCTAGTCGTGTACCTGTCCAGTGATTTATTACATGGATAGGTGCAGATAGTACATATTCTATATTACATCATTATAATATTTATGTCATTTATATATACGGAGTTTAAGACCGTAATAACATTATGAAAGGTTAATATATTCTATATTACATTGTTATAATATTATATTATATATGCGGAGATGCCAAGGCCCGCAACACCTCCCCGCGAAAAAAAAAGGTTTATGTCTGCAAGACAGAAATCTTTACAATTTGTTTTCTTTGTTATTGCTATTGTCACATTACATCATATTTTCATTATAGTTTACAATTTCATAGTCTGGGAAATTAGTTAAAATTTCATTTACATTTTTTTTTTTTATTATTATTATTATTATTATTATTATGGCTTATGCCATTTACAATAGGTTTCATAGTTCACATTTTAAATAAGTAATTGTGTTAGTATTTGTATATAATATGAATGATATTTTTCTCTTATAAAATAATGATTATAATAATATTAATAATAATAAGTGTTAGTATCCTTGCATAAATAATGTTTTAAAATCCTTCACCAATTTATGTGAATACTATATTCAACACTATTACATTTGTATGTTTATATTTAATAATATAAATATTTTTTTAAATTTATTTAAAATTTAAATTTATTTTGGGTAATCAAGTATAAATAGTAGTGTAGGTGTCATAGTAGAACCTATAAAAAAGCCTATTCAGTTAATTATTAAAACCCATTGAAATTATCGAGATTATAAAAGTTATTATTATTTGAGATTATTATTATTGAAGTTATTGAAGATTATTATTGAAGTTATTGAGATTATTATATTGAGATTATTATTGAAGTCATTGAGATTATTATTGAAACTATTGAGATTATTATTGAAGCCTATTGAGGTTATTATTGTTGAAGAATATTATTGTGATTATTATTGAGATTTAACTATTGAGAGTTATTGTTATTATGAGATTATTATTAAAGAGTATTTATTGAGATTATTGTTATGAGGTTTATTATTGAGAATTATTATTGAAGTATATTGAGATTATTACGAGAATTATTATTGAATATTATTAAAGAGTATATACATAATTGAGAATTATTAATGGAAGTAATGAAGGGCGTATTGAATGAATATTAAAGGCATTTTATAGACAATAAAGAAAAAGATTCATCTCCTTTGGAATTAGATAATCCATCGTATAACACAGAAAAAGATACATCTAATCTTGAAAAGGAAATATTAAACGTTACACATAGGTTAATAAATTTCGACAGTCCAGATAAAACTAAAATAAAAAATAAAAAAGAGAAACCTATTCTAACGAGAAGTAGTAGCTTAGATAATAAGTCAGGTAGAACTACACGTAGTAAGGTTACTGATAGTTTTGAACACACGGAGTTATTTTTCGATAAAAAATTACGAAATAAAAAAATGGTTACCATAAAACTAGAGGACGCGTTTAAATTAATACCTTTATGCACGGGCGAGGATGACATATATCCATTTGTTAATGCATGTGACATGGCAGTGAGTCTAGTNGTGGTCCGTGGGCCAGTCATAGGTGGTCCGCGGTACCTTTCTTAGTTTTCTATTAAAACTGCAAAATGACTCTGACTGCAAAAATATGTTTGATTCTGGTATGAACCTTGAGGAATTTTGGTGCAGAAGGGCAACATTACATATTCAACTACGGGAAATTGCCTTACGTTATTTAGTAGTATTTTCAACTACGTATTTGTGTGAACAAGGATTTTCCAGTCTACTTGTGATCAAAAATAAACAGAGAAATCGCTTGGACGTAAGTGACGACATGCGTTTAGCCATTAGCAACATTCATCCGAGAATTGAAAAACTGGTCAAAGAAATGCAGCCACAAAAATCACACTAAGTAAATTATTAGTAAAGTTTAATAATTAAATAATTATATATAATAGTACAGTAAAATAATAAAAAATTTTTAATAAATTTTGTGTATTCTTGTTAATGAGCAAAAAAAGGTCTTCCTAGTTTGTGTAAAATTGAGGTGGTCCGCGACCTATAAAATATTGTGGAAGTGGTCCGTGGTGGTAAAAAGGTTGGGAAACACTGGTCTAGTCGAAGAAAAATATGCACCAACTTTAGTAAAATATATTACCACCAGATTAACTGGTAGAGCGTTAGAAATGATACGATATAAAAATGTGACCAAGTGGACATTCATTAAAAGTTATTTAACAGGCGCGTTTGAGGATCTAACAAAGTAACAACTGCATCTAGCTTACAAATACTACTAAATTCAATTAAAATGCGCAATGGTGAGGACGTAAATGAGTATTGCCATAGAGTAGAAAAACTATATTATAAATTATGTACCGCAAGTACACTTAATAAAATAGATTCAGAAGCGAGAATAATACACGAAACATTAAAAGAACAAACGTTAGCAATTTTTATTAAGGGTCTAATAAATCCGATTAGAACAATAGTAAAATCACAATGTCCAAAAACTCTTGAAATAGCAAAACAGTTAGCCAAAGCCGAGAAGGCAGAATATAATTCCGAGAGGGAAAATTTTAAGTATAGAAATGATAATTCATATGATAGAAATGATAATAATTCCCCACGCAATAATAATAATAGTAATTATCAGCGAACGAATAATATGCGAACCGGTAACACAAGAAATTATAATAGTAATAACTCTAATAATTTTACAAGGACAAATAATCCGTGACCAAATAATTATTCACAACCAAATAACGTTAACAGACCGGTTATAAAATGCTATCATTGTAATGGTAATCATTATGCTTCGCAATGTAGAAATAACGTAAGACAAAATAATCCAAATAATCGTAATAAAATAACCATCCACCTAATGGAAATAATTTTACTAGGCCACCCACAAATTATAATTCTTCACAAGCAATAATGTGTACATATTGCAATAAGATAGGTCATAGTATGCATAGTTGCTATAAAAAGCGTAACGATGAAAGTAGAAATGATAATTCGGGAAACGCGAACGTATCGAACGAGGAACGCGGTACCCGTTCGATAAACCAGATAATCGCAGAGGAGATGTGCGATGTTTCCACATCGACGCAGTAATAAATAATAATCATATAACATGTAAATCAGCCGCTAGTAAAACAAATGAATTAAGCCTACTAATAGATACGGGTAGCCAAGTTAATATACTCAAAATAAATTGTTTATTCGGAGAACTTAAAGTAAATGAAACACTGAAAATTAAATTACGTGGTATACATAAGGAACCCATTCAAACAATAGGGAAAATAAAAATACCCATAGAATTAAATAATAATATTATAGATACAGAATTTAACATAGTAGGAACACAATTCCCTATACCAAGAGATGGCATATTAGGTCACGAGTCCCTATTAAAAAACAAAGCGATAGTATAGACATTTCGAATAATAAAATAATAATTCAAAACGCTGAAACGTTTTCACACGCCCCTACTCACGTAGAAACTAGTTCCATAAATCTTTTATTACACCCGCGATCTGAAACAGTAGTACAAATAAAAGTGCTAGACCCAGTAGTCGAAGGTAAAAACATATACATTCATAAACAAGAAATTACGGA
>NW_019100990.1:0-20339 GCF_001856785.1 Myzus persicae | reverse complement strand
CAGTCTTAAAGTGTGTCCGAACTCTCAATGGATAGTACAGTGCTAATATAAACATTAATGTCACCGCAATTCAAAAGTGAAAAAAAATTAAAAATTTCAAATTTTTTTTTGCATCAACGCATAGATCGTCGTTCACATAAAAAGATAAACCCAATTTGGATGATCAAAATACAATCCTTCTACTTTAAATTATATTATTCTATTGTGCAGTTTAAACCATAATGCTCTTATAATACATTAACATAATAACATACATGCCCAAAAATAATATCGCAGTGGATTCACAATAATATTTCGTCCGAATTCGAGATCCGGTCACTGTCCTCCGCCAACTGGATGCATTAATAGTTTTTAATGAGCTGAAATATGCAGGCTCGACTAAAATCAAGTTGGAAAGTCGTGATTTCTCCGCCGGTCTGCAGGCATTGTGGACTGTGGTGCATAATATGACTTTAGCTGGTGATACACTCATCACCGCGGATTTGGACTAAAACGAACCCGCCGTTGCACCTGGCCAAGATGTCATTATCAACGACATTTACATAATAATAATATATTCACATGTCATGTCCCGTCTTCTGACTTGACCAAGTGTGCGTCCAAGTTGAGTGAAGTGCCAGCCATGTCGCTATGTCGCGACAGCCGTTCTTGTATAGCATCACGAATTATTTTATTAATTACACTGACGTTTTATGGCCGTTTTTGTTACATGTCTGATGTCCGCGGTCGACGCAACCGTAAGTGTCATCTTAATTTCAATGTGCATTCGTATTTTGTTGTGACGCATTCCGCCTTGAGCGTCACTGTAGTGCTCTCGTAAAATTATACATTTTTAGGCTTGTATGTGGTATGTCACGTTTGTTTGCGTTCCGTGTCGCTGTGTTCTTGCACGCCGTTGTTATGTAGTGACAAGTAAAATCCGCCCTTTTCCGTTCACGCATCCTGTATACCATGGTTCAGTGCTATACAACTGTCGTGTTGCGTTTTCGTCCTTTGTCGAGTCGGTCACGGTGTAACAGTATAGTCATGGTATCGGCCCACTGAGTTTCATTAAATTATATATTTTGGCACACTTGTCGTATGCTATCTACCAAGAAAATCATATCTACAAAAATCTACGCACACGTGTCGTATGCTATCTACCAAATAAATCCTACATAAAAATCTACAAACTCAAGTTACTAACCTGCTCAATGCCTGTTGGTTCACAGTTGTACTATTTTAAATAGCCCGTTTGTTAACAGTTGTTCATATTTTTTTTATTTTTTTACAAAAATGTTTTTTTTACATCTTGTAAAAAACATTCAAAAACATTTTTTTGATTGACGGATCTCCACCATTCTTCTTGCAATTGTCTTTCAAGGAGATTGGTCGCTCCACGAGCTCTGATTCCATACTTTACTTTCATGTGTTTCCATAAGCTTTCAATAGTCTGTGTTTGATCACCTGTACGTGGATCTATAAAGTTTTTGCTGTGGTTAACAGTATGGTGAAGAAAACCATGTTTTTTAAGAGTACTGTAAGCTCTCCATTCATCTGAATAAATTGTGGTTTCAGATTCTATTTCTTGCACAATTATGGGAAGTAATGTTTCACGATCTCTTTTATCAACTATAAAATAACGGCGCTCCAAAATATTATCTTGACGTAAGCAGCACATACCAAACACCCAAGGCCCTTGAACGCGATTTCCGTAATTTCTATTTTGGTTTTCAATATTTTGATTTTCTTCGTCAGAACTTGAATCAGAATAAGAATTTGCATTATCATTAGGTCTATGATCGTCAAGCCGTAATCTGCCTCTATTGTACTTTCGTTTGCCTTGGAAAAGTGACTCGTCAATCTGTACGATGTATCCTTTACCTCCCATTTTTTCCTCGATGTTTAAACTGTTCGACGACAACGTCTCGACACAAATTATACCAATCTGAGACTGTGTGATGTCTTCTACCAGTAATTTTTTCTGTTTGTATATTTTTAAATTGATTCGCCCAGCACCAAACAAGTTCCAATATTTCGCATAAACTTAATCCACTATTCTTTTTTCCATTTTTGTCGGTGTAAGTAAAAAATGGATTTTATTACAACCCTTTTTTTTACATCGTAAGTATTTTGTTATAATAATATCTCCATTTACATCACGTTTTCGATTTTTTTTTAAAGTTTCATTCATTTCACCACCACACTGTTCTCCAATAGAATTTAATTTTGTACACAGTTTTGTATTAGGTAATAAATCACGATCTTTTAAAAATTATATACAAGTTTCGTCATTAAAAATAATTTTTCTATATAATTCACCCAAAGTACTCATTTTATAAAACCATACATTTACAATTAATGAAAAACACACAACCACGACGTTTGATCTCGGCGATCAACGAACACATACTAAATTCTAAAATACTAAATAACTTTGAAATTCCTAAAGGAATTATAAATATATATAGTATATAGAAATACAATATCGATACGATTACGGTATATAACGTAGATACGGTAGATAGCATACGACACCGACAATTTGTTGGTAGATAGCATACGACACGTGTGCCTATATTTCTATACTTATGTTTGTACTCATTTCTCGTCAACGAACAGTTCGTCGTTCATATGAAAATATTATCACGGTTTGGATGGTCAAAATTCAATCTTCTGCTTTAAAAACGATGAAACAGAAACGTCACTTTAAAAACTATTTTCTATCGTTATAGTAGTTAAAATTTACTTAATAGTGATTTTTTTTCTGCCAAAATATAGCTCAACGATGTCGTAAGCCATCTGAAACAGATTTGAAGTTGATTCGGAATCACTTAAACCCTAAAATTCAATACAAAGTAAAATTTATGTTCAAAAATCACTCTACAAGTGCCAATATAAGACCTATATGAAAAATGAATGAACAAAGTCGGGTTTTTTTTGTGTCAACGAACAGTTCGTCGTTCATATGAAAATATTATCACGGTTTGGATGGTCAAAACTTAATCTTTCTGCTTTAAAAACGATGAAACAGAAACTTCACTTTAAAAACTATTTTCTATCGTTATAGTAGTTAACATTTACTTAATAGTGATTTTTTTTCTGCCAAAATATAGCTTAACGATACCGTAAGCCATCTGAAACAGATTGGAAGTTGATTCGGAAACACTTAAGCCTTAAAATTCAATACAAAGTAAAATTTATGTTCAAATATCACTCTACAAGTGTCAATATAGGACCCATATGAAAAATGATTGAACAAATTCGGTTTTTTTTTGTATCAACGAATAGTTTGTCGTTCACATGAAAATATAAATATCGTGTTTATGTTCAAATTTCAATCTTTCTAGTTTAATCTCATTGAAATAGAAACGTCACTTAAAAACCCTTTTCCATCGTTATACTTGTTAAAATGTATTTAATTGTGATTTTTTTTCTGAAAACTATTGCTTAACGATGCCTTAAACTATCTAGTCCATATTTGAAGTTGACTCTAAATTACTTAAACCGCAAAATTCAATAAAATGTTAAGGTCATGTCAAATAGCAATGTACAATTGAAGATTACTTTTTTTATATTACTTTAATTACATACAACATTAGAGGAACTCACACAATCTCATGGCTGTAATATGAATTTTCTATATTTGAATTATTTGCTGGGTTAATTTAATTATGTAAACATTTAACCTTTTACCGCTCAATAAAACTGTCCCAAACAGAAAACTATCGTAGTTTGGTGTGTTATTTATAGGTAACTGTAATCATTGTACACAAGTCACAAATATTGTAACAGTTAGGTTACCTATGGTTGAGCCATAATGTCCTCAATATTACATTTTTTGAAAAATTTTTTTGGTAGTGGCCGGTCTTAGTTGCTGAGAGTGCGTATGTATCTCATCGTCTGTATTATATTAGACTTGCCTTGTTAGTGTCGTGCGTCTACCAAGGTCAGTCAAAATGGAAAACACAAGTGTTTGGGGAAGTGATAAAGATTGGAGGTGATAAAAACTATATTTAAGTACATTGTTATTGGTATCGAAATCATCTTAATTAGGTTAGAATTTTTTTCCAAAATTAGTACGATTTACTTGCAGGTAAATATCATAATAATTCCTTAAACCTGATGCAACGATTCGAATGTCGAGTCTTTATCTAACAAAAGGGATTCTTCCGTATTCCTTTAATTTTAATATTATGTGAAATATGTATAATTAAGAAATTGAAAGTTAGTAATAAGTTAAAAATATTTACAATTAAAAAATTGTAATAAAATAGAATTTAAATATAAAAATTAGGGTCCTCGAATCACAATGAATTACATTATAAATAATTGGTCAATATAGTATAATCATTTTTAATATTTTATCTTTAAATCTGTGTAGTTAAATAAATAAAATATAAATAAAAAAAAAAGTTTTACTGAACTATGAAATTTGCACTCGGAAGCACAAATTTATCTTGATTCGGATTCTTTCCACCTAAGATGAACCGTAATGTTTGACAAAATCATCTGGTAGTTCTTGAACCGACAATCACAACCATAAATCATAATATATCAAGATATAAGACAATTATGTGATGCAATGTAGTAATCAGAAGTGTTGAAGAGAGACATATTTAGAATGTATTTTATATGAATTTCGTTGTCTTCTAAATAAATTTAGGTTAGAATAATATGGTGAATCAGTCATGTGAAATTCATATATATGCATATATATTATATATAATTTATAAATATCAATTACCACCTATCGATGTCAATCCACAGTGTGTGTCTCTGCATCTCGTTGTCTGCTCGGTTATCAGATCATTCTACATAATTTTTATGAAGTTGTATCTATAGTGTTTTTTTTTTAAATTTTAAATAAACAGAATATATAATAAAATATTAATTATTGAGTCATAACAGTTTTATTAATTAGTAAATAAATGATTAATACATATTATATTATAAATTATTAAATTATCGTATGTTTGGATAATAGAAGGATATTTATGTGCCATGCCACAAGCGTCCTCGAAGTACAAAAAATATTGGAATTGCAATCTTGACAAACAGATGTTTCGAAGGTCGAACTCTGCGAATATTACTCCAAGTCCACAGGACTCTGGCAGAAACGTATTCTACGAGCATCATTCACCAAGGATTTCAACAGGAATCTTTTGGACCTCTTCCAAACCGATCTACGTGCAGGTTTACTTGGAATTTCTTCCGGTACGTGAGGGACAGTGTTCCTGCTGCCATACACCAGGGACAGAAGCCTTAGATCCGTCAAAGACAGGAAATTCCCAGCAAGTTTGTGTCGTAGTGGTGGCTCGCAGATTGCTGTGATACTCTGATCAACAGCCAAGTCCAGTTCTTCGATGAATAATAATATCGGCAACCGAGTTACACGAATAATGGAGTGTCCACGTGGGCAACGTCCAACTCTGCAGTCTCGCGAAAGGTTGGCACCGGCGAAGGTTCGGTCTCTGCTACGACTTGAAACACACCAGCTGGTGATTTAATCCTGAGCTCGAGTGATGACTTGGTACACCGTAACGGTTACCCGACCGTCGTTATCCGCCAATCGAAGGCCAAATCTTGCTTGTCAACCATCATAGGTCTTTCCTCATAGCATTGTCAAACGACTGCTGACTGTATGAAATTTCCAAGTGCAAGGCGTCCATCATCTGTGTCATTTAATATAACAAAACTTAAAGAAAGAAAGTACAAACAGTTTTTTTTCTTCAAATATCGAGATGATGTATCTTGGACAAGCGCTAATCATAAACTAACTAATTATAAAATCAATTTGTTTGTATACTGCAGAATCTAAATACTAGTATAGTATTGATATTTTTTGGTTTAAAGTGTGTCCAGTATAGTAAGATTGTAGACAGATAGTTAGTACCAAATAGTTACTATTAATTAATCATAATTTAACAATTATTTTGATAAATAAAACCTATGAAATGGAGAACGAAGTGGCGGAGTGAATAACGCGTCGGTTGCAATGCACACCGTCGCCAGTTCGAACCTCGGTCACTGGCGGCACTTCTCTCCAGGCAGTCATGGTGTCTGGAGAGAGTGGCCGCCATTCCCCCCAGCCGGGCATGGTAGAAACCTACGGGTACCTACAAGAAATTCTGCAACACACACGTTCCTTAACCCTACAGTCCCAAAACCCTACAGTACCGCAACCTCTACAGCTAATGGCCTCCGTTGCCGAAGCTTAAAAAAAAACCTATGCATGTTCTTAAAATGATATATTCACCGGTTATCAGAATTCCATGACACTGAGACATCATTTAGATCAACGAAGTCTATATTTCAAATCTGCAAAACTTTTTTTACACAATTTTATTATAACGGTTATTTCTAGGTTTCGGCTGTGTTATTGAACGATTTAGGGAAGCACTTGGTACCGAAATACTTATCGTAAGCTGGCACATTTATACTGATATATTTTTTGAATCTAGGAAAATATTTTTTATGTTTATAAGTTGTTGATCGGGTACATTTGTTAAGCAGTTTATCAAAATTCAGTACTTATATTAATTTCTCATAGAGAAAGGTAGAATAGAACTAGGTAAACTTATAAATCTAATATCATATTCATCATAACATTAACTTTGTTTAAATATACATTGTAAGTCCCTCCCCATATCTATATCAAATATGAAAAAACTGATTGTACTGATGTAGGTGTACCTAAATAACTTCCAGTTGGTGTTTATTAAATATGAATCATAAACTAATAACTATTAAATACAAAATAGAACTTACGACTTAGTCGCATTATATAGTCAAATGAGCCAACCATTTTAGTTGAAAATCCATATGTAGTCTATATATATATATATATATATCATCTCCAGCGTTTTGGAAAACTTTCCCTGATAGTTTTGATTGAAACTAAAGCAGTATTAATTCTCATAATTTATGTAAATAATATTTTTCCAGTAGAATTTTACAATTTCAACCATAAATCTTACATGTTTCATTGTAAATTATAATTAGGGCTAGGGACTTATTGAATTCGCATATTTTTATTGAATAGTCCAAAAAATTGCTAAGTAAGACAGAAATTTGTTTCAAGTTGTAGTGAATTTAAAAACGCCAAAAAAAAAATGCATATTTTTGCATATATTGCAATTTTTATGAAAACATGCATTTTTTTATGATGAATACATTTTTTATGCATATAACATCCTTATTAAGTACGACGTAGATTATTTCCCACAATATTATGNGCATTTTTTTATGATGAATACATTTTTTATGCATATAACATCCTTATTAAGTACGACGTAGATTATTTCCCACAATATTATGGATAATATGGACGTTTTTGTTTTTCATTTAAGAAAAATAAAATAAAATAAGAATTTTATAAATAGAATGTTTCCATGCATTATCGAAATAAATTATTATCGATTAACACCAAATGAAGATAAGATATTTCTATCTGCTAGCCATACCGTCCGCACTCAGCACGTCAGTCTCGCCTTTCGTGTATTGCGGTATCGTGTGCTTAATTGTTAACCAATATTATATTTTTATTTTTGTATCAAATTTCATTAAATTTTTTATTTAATTTCGTTTTTGTTACAAAAATGCCTAAGCAAATTACATGTGCTTTAGTTAAAAAGTATATTACAGAATTTGGGTCAGATGTTTTTTCAGCAGACCAAAATGTGTTGTTTTGTAATTTTTGTGAAACAAAAGTGAGCGTGGATAAAAGGTTTATTGTCACCCAACATCTTAAGACGGAAAAACATAAACGGGCAGCTAATTTATAATTTATTATTTTTGTTTTGCATTTGATAGTGAGCTAGTAAGTAATTATGATAATAAAATACAATGTACAATTTTTAAAGTATTGAAGTATACTAATTTCATGTCCGTAGTCTTAGCATCTTCTCATACAATAAACTATTATTATTATTATGGAGGTACTATGATTACTCTTATTTCAGATGAGCAGTACTGTACTGTAGACTTCATAAAATAAATACAAATGTATTACACTGCCTGTCGAGTGAACAACGTCAAGCCTGCCACTGCTGAACTGCTAAGCTATAAAGTATTAAAATACAATTTTACAATTTACCGTCATGGTTACATAATATAGCGCTGGTTACTGATTCTTGGTATTATCACTTATTAAGTTTGTAGATCAGTGTGAATTCAGGACGGTCTGTCCATACGCAGTCGATTAGACCCATTGAACTATAAAATAATTATTATATAGTTCAAAAAAATGTATTTTAAATATATTATTAGTCATTATTATCCATTATAAAAATTAATTACCATCATCCATATAAAATATTATAATTCATTATTAGGTACATACTAACTATGCATAGTGGTCTAATTAACGGTGGTTATTTTTTAATCAACATACAACCACAGACTATATGAGACTATTTTCATATAGTCTATGGTTCAGTCAATTAGACTTTTCCTAAATAATATAGATTTTGTTATTACTTTTCTTTTTGTTGTGGATCAGTTATAATATTGTCGGATCACATTGAATATTATTTTAAATAAAACACATTATCACAATGCATTTTTTTTAAATACAAAAACAATATAAAAATTAAAAATTATATAATTTAAAACACTGAGGTATATCGGTGCTCATATTTATTGTTGGCAGGCCAAAGAAGGTGTTGTAAAAAAAGTTGGTGCAAATGAACACCCTGCATCCCACCATAAAAATTACGCCCTTGCCACCAGGAATCTGCGAGGCATTTACAATTATAGCACCCTACGTTTCAGAGGTCTAGTTGTGCCTATGAATGTAAATAATGTAGCGGAAAGCCGGCACAATCGTTTCAATGCGTTAATAAAACTACATACCAAACTATTTTAATTTTGTATCGCCAAACGTGAGTTCACGTCTTTATGCGTTACACACAACCCAAAAATTTCTTTCACATGAAGCAGATGAAATCGGAATAAGTACAACTATAAAAGTTTAAAACTTGAAATTAATTTTAATTTTTACTATGTCCAATATAAATATTTTATTTAATCAATATTATGAAGAGTTAACTATAATCATCTGTGAGCTAGGTGCAAACGCCCTCCCTCATAATATTTTCTACAAATATCTATGTACTCTTGTTTAGTATTTAATTTTCTTAACTTTTGAGCTGGGGAAACTTGGTAGAAATCCATCCAAGTCCAAGATCAAGTCTCTCCATCCCCTCTATTTGCGTCAATAGCTGTGGGTTTTATGGCACCGGCTCTAGGATCCATACAGCTGATACCCTTTCTCATAGCACATCTACGATTTGTGGCTTTATGGATATAATATTGATAACATATTATAATCATTGTAGTCATTGTAGGGTAAAAGGAACAGCGACGACAACGACGCAAAGAAAAACACTTGCTCGCTCGTGGCAGCGTTTTGGTTCGCTTCACTTTATTTATTGAGCTCAGTGAGATTTAGTAGACTATAATTTATCGTACACTGCAGATATACATATTATTATATGTAATTATATAGTACTTAAACGTATATATTATATTATTATACATTTATATTTTATATTATGTATAACTTAAAATAATATTACCGACACGTAAACAATATAAACAAAAATAATAATATACATAATATAATACTATATACGTGTACACATATAAACACATGCATACAATAATATGCTTTCAATAAATATGTGTAAGCGTATAAGTACATGTATGTCGTTTTACATAATATATTATATATATATATATATTTATTAAGTTTGCTAACACAAAGAACGGAAGCACCCAAATAGATAATAATAATAATAATAATTAGTACCTTATAGTGTTTTTGTTTCTCATCGACACAATTTTTTTTCACTAGGGTTAAACGTAATATTATAATTTTAATAAAATATTACGTTTCGTCTAACAGCGAATACAAACGGGTGGTAAACAAGTAAAAACAAGGTAATAATAATATAAATAATAATAATTAATAATAATATAATATAATAAACATTAATAATTTTAATCGGAATGAAACACAAAAACATCTCGTGACAATAAACTACACTTACAAACTTAAAATTATAACAATATTTTTTCTTATAGATTCACATTAACCTAATACAAGATTTAGAATATCCGATGGTAGTTATTTGTACATTTTAAAACAACTACCGTTTATCGTTTAATTAATTTGTATTATAATATTATTATTGTTATTTTTATACGTTATTAATTCTAAGGAAGTCAAATTTTTTTTTTACGTCAAGACGTAAATATATAATATATACGACGCACGTACAAACGTATAAATTATGCTTATTACACATTCTAACATGCGGCATTGTTTTGATATTTTATTAATTTTTAATTTTTAATATCGTTAAAATGTGCGAATCACAATTATTAGTTGAAAGTGCTTTTAAAAAGTGTACGTAAAATAAATCAAATCGCATAGGCCTATAGCGGTTATAGTAATAATAATAATAAATAATAACAATGTTATAGTGATGTCGTCTATGGAGTTAGAATAATATACCTACCTACATTATAGCGTATACAAACAATGTTATTTTAATATAATAGGTATACTAAATGATTCGCCACTGTTATGTCCTTTACGATTATAAATATGTACTTCAACCGTTTTCATGTTTTATCGTTATTGTTTGAATAGTTTTGAATGTTTTTAAATAGGTTAAATTTATAGGAAACGGACGTGGAGTTGCATATGCGATACATTTTCGTGACAACAGAAAATCGAGGCTTCAATGACGGTATCGTACACATAATATGATATATATCGCACGGCGTGGAGTCAATCATAGGCACAACTAAAGGGCTGCAACGTGTCTTTAGCACCACAAAAAATCCAAGCCATAATTTTTAATTTTTACATACATATTCAATATTAATAAGTGTAGTGATCGATTATTCAAATTCATTATTTTTTGTTAAGAAATATTTTATTACTTCGTCGTATATAACGCTTTGATAATAACAATAATTACAACAGTTTACATTTTTAACGACTATATGTTTGTGAGAATATCATACAAAAATATGTAGATTTCTTAAATAATTAAATTAATGTTTAGAAGAGCATGATGGGATGAGAATTAATTGATTTTTTGAGTATTAGTCGGTTGTTGACAATTTTAAGACCCCCTGAAATGTTGGTTCAGTTGCGCCTATGGAGTCAATATTACATAATTTGTGACGTAACTATGCAAATGGTGGGGGGAGGCTGAGGTCACTGTAGCCCTCTCAGAAATTTCAGAAGCATTTTAAAATGGTCTGTGTTGTTTGAACGTATTGTGTGAGACGTATCTATAAAATATTAACTATGAAGGTTGCTGCAAAATGTTATATACCCTTGGAATCAGCATACCAAAACACACCATATACGGAATCCTAAGAGTCACCCCCCTCCAAAAAAAAAAGAAAGAAGAAAAACCATGGCTATGACAATATACTCGTATATATTGCCTGGACTTCTGGGCCAGGTCTTGTGATGCGTTATTGGCACGCGACGATATCACTGAAAGTGTTGTACAAAAAAAATAATTCCGTCCTAATATTATACGTCATATTGATTACGTCTAAAAAACTTCGATTTGTATTTTTAATACAACCGTATTAGAATATAATATTGATCAATTGAATAACAACATAATAATATATTATTGTTATCATTATTATTTTGTAATATTATATAATAATGTTTTTGTTTGTTTTTTTTTTGTTCACGCGCATTGAATAATCGAATTATATAATAATAATATAATATAATATACATAGTTTTGTCGTTTATAAAAATAATTTCAAGAAATCAAAACCGTGTTCATTTTAACAGGCTGAAATGAAAATCGCAATAACATGAAACGATAATAATAATAATAAAAATAATATTACATTAATAATAATAATTGAATTTGATTACTGTCAAAAGTTTGTTTAATTTTTTTCTTGATAATATTATAATCTACCATATACATACATGTATTGTAATATTGCATAGTATTATAATATTATAATCGATGAGACTCGTGCTATAAAATCGAATGAGCTATATTATATTGTATTTGTTGACAATGCAATCGACTTCGAAACACGTAGACTATGTTATTTTATATAATTTATGTGTAGTATCATCACGTTTATGTTATACAATAATATAATATAATACATTTTGAATATTTAATTTTATATTTACACGTCATACTGTAAAAGTGGCGTTAAATTAGTTTTGTAATATTTAATATTTTACAAGTTTATTTTCGATTTTTATATTTTCTGTTTCCAGTTGAAAACACTATAAATGGTTAAATTTATAATTGTTTTCATTTCTATCGTATTCAAATAAAATTCATTGTAATGTTCTACACTTTACAATGACAATAATATTAATAATAAGTGACCGAAATGAATATTTTTTTTTAAACAAGATGACGCGCGTGTTTTGTGTCAAGTTCGACTTTTATCCATTTCTGTGTTGGTAATTTAATAATAATATTACCTGTATAATGTACCTACCTAAATTATATACAGCTAGTAGCGTGGATTTAGAACCTTTTTGAAGCGGTCGGTGGAACGTGTTTTAAAAACAATTAAGTACATATTTTCAAGCTCCAATCGAAATTTGGAATGTTTATAATAATATCGTAGTAATTTGAATCCGTACAAACTACAAACTAACATTTTAAAATAAACAAATACGCATTTTTATAACAACATACAATTCTTATTTACATAAATAAGAATGTTATTCATTTATTGTTTTTTGAATTTACACAAAGCAATGGAAGCATATAATTTTAAGGACTTAAAAATGTAAGGCATATAGGGCGTAAACTCGGGTGGAATCGTAAACCAATTCAAATAGTAATTGGAAAGAGGGGGTGAGAAATGACATCTCTCTCACATAATACAAGACATATCGTAAATACGCCACCGAATAAACACACAGATAAATATATTATAAACCAGCCATAACCGTTTCGTGAAGGAATAGAAAATTATGATAATAATTATTGTAATTGTAAGTAGGTGTTAGTGTTACTAATCGAAATCGGAAATAAAAACAACGATTGAGCACTGCAGTGTATAATTATATATATTAAATCACGTCGCTACGAAAATATAATATAAATATAATATAACTTCAATAAATATATTATCGACTTGCGAAAAACGAACTGAATACTTGACGCGACAACAGCTATTACCATCGAAGTCGTAATAATAATATTGATACTATTTAAAATTTTAATTCGAGAGACTATCCGTATCCGCTGCTTATCGTCCAAATCACTCGATAATAATTTCGCTTAAAAAAGAAATGTCGGTTGGCCGTTGTAAAATATCGTAATACAATTATAAATATTAATATTATCACGACAATCATGGTAGAATGGTTAGGTTAGACGGGAATAAATTGTAATCAGTTGTAGTACCTATAAAGATAATAATGATACATGTATTCGTTTTACTATAGTTTTACACGGCAAAAAAGTTTTTTTATTTTAAAGACGATACGCATTTGGAAGATGGATTTCGAAGTATCTTCTGAGACGATATTTTTGTTTTTAGATATTTATTTCGGTTATAGGTTATTAAGAAACGGATTTCGTTGAGTTGAGTTTATGCTATATAGTGTATAGTCGGAGCGATAAAATAGAGTGTTGATCACGCGAAAGACCCTGCAGATATAATAAATTAATAAAGAAGAAAATTGTGTATGGACCTAAGTTTGAAGTTATCATCAGGGAACATATTATTTGTATGCTTTTACATCAATTTATTGGTTGGTCAGAAAAAAAATTAGCTGGTTATTGTTGTTGAATACCAAAATGTGTTTCCGGCTGAATAATATTGTACGTTACATGGGAAACTATTCCTACATAGGAATCGTCTGGTAATATCCACTTTTAAATTTGGATGTGGTGCATAATTTAGATTTTTCTGAAACAATGTACCTACCTACTAAAATTTTAATGTTATAATTTTTTTACATTTAAGAAAATAACAAACATAATGTTTGATTTTCAGACTCAATACAAGTAAAACTTAAAGCTGCTTTCCAAGGAAATATTAATAATTATAATAATTAGTGCATTTTTTTTAATATTAGACATTAGACATTTATAATTTTTATTTTAAAGATCACATTTTTATTAGTAGATATTTTAGGTAAAAACCTAGGTATTCAAAAAGTTAGATATTAAAATTTGATATTAAACTTTAGTATTAAAATATCATATTACTACATTAGAATTTTCTTTTTTCTTAGAGCATATTTTTGGGCATAATTTGTTAATTTTTAGGGCATATCATCATAAATATTATTTAGTTGGTTTTTAGGTCATATAATTCTCTGCCCTAATATTCCCTTAATAATAATAATATTATAATCGTACAATTACTATAATAATAATAATAATTTAATATACTCGGGATGCAGTATTTTTCGTAGTTGAGCTCTTATACTAAACCTAGATAAAAATGTTATATTTTATTGTAGTATATTATATTATCGGGTCATCGTCGTCGCTGCGACACAAAGTCAGCGAATAGGTCTACTTGTCCGCCTGGAGCAATACCAGGTCATCGGCCACCACGTCACTGATGTGCAGGTAGATGATCCAGTACATGAGGTTGAAGCAAACGAAGCACACCGGGAACACGATTCTCGAGTACTTGTCGATGTCGCTGGGCGTGATGCCGTACAGCTTGTTGATGTCCTTGCTCGGGTGCATGACGTGCTGCGGCGGTAATGGGGTGATGTTGCAGTCGTCGTCCCCGCGGCCATTGATGGTGTTCTCCAGCGATCCGCCCTTGAGGTAGTTCTTTGGATCGTGGGCCTTGAATCGCACCTCCTGGAACAAACGGGAATCACTTACAAGGGGCACTGCAACTTATGTTTTGATTGGCGATCTATTATATTCACTCATAAGTCATTGAGCAATTAAACTGTGAAGAAATGTTTACTATAGCTTTATAATAATCACGTGTTTCCTCTAAATTTAATTGAATACACAAAATAATCACGAAAGGAGTTTATACATATTTTTAACAAGTATTGGTCGATCTTACTTTTTCACTCTATCTAAGATTACATTAGGTTTATTAAGTGCTATTAAAAGATCCATTATGGATCTAAAATTTATATTATACACCGATGATTTCGAAGAATCTATAATTGTAAACCTCGAGATAAATATTCACCGTATGTTTTGGAGTGTTTTTTTTTGTAAAAAGGTGCATCATCTGTGTTCAATTTTAAGTACATAAACAAGATGCAGAAAATATTTTAAATGCATCATTAATTGTTTATATGAATAGCCTCATACGAAGAAAGAAGTATGACAACTGAAATCATAGCACAATACTAATTATAGTCTACTAGACACATTCTTAATTTTCTATTTTAAAGCAGTTAGTGTATTTGACCGGAGCATATTAATCTCAAAATAGAAGGTCATTAAGTTTAATCAATATATCTTATTGAACACATACAATTCTCAAGCATAATATAACCATACTTATCATAGTGTTAACCAATTAGTTATATTAGAAAAATAATAGCTTTGAAATATAATAATTATTAAATTTGTAATAAAACATATTACTTGCACTGTGTTGAAGTAAATTTAAATAGTGAAAGGAAATTTGATATTTTTATCTTCTTTTATCTTATACATTTTTTTTACTCGCTGCATCAATCTATTTAGATTTTTAACCTTCAGACAAATCTTGTCTGAGGTATAAAATATTAATATATATAGTGGCAGGCATAACGAGAACATAGATTATTCTGATCAAAAAATCACTTATTACAACGATACTCACAGTTTGTCTGTGCGAGTGGTCCATGTCTCCAGAAAGGATTTGGCTCGGCAAGGTGCCACCGTGACCACCGTGGCCACTGTGACTGTGCCGGTGGCTGTCGTATCCACCATGGCCCGCCATTGTCCCATGGGAAGGTGGCAAGCCGTGGCCCGACAAGCCATGAGACACCGTATTGTGGCCGGAAAGGGTATTGTGGCCGGAAAGAGTGTTGTGACCGGACAGAGTATTGTGACCGGACATGTTGCCGTGACCTGAGCGCTGCTGTTGATGCGAGTGCCCGTGACCGAGTGTGTCGTGGCCACCCTTCTTCTGTTCGGCGATCTTCTGTATGGCCAGAAAACGATTTTTCCTCATCTGTATCCTCTTTGCCATGTACCCGACGGTGGCGTACTCTGTCCGAAACGAATACAGATACCCGGTATTAGGAAGTATTAAGTATAATGTAATGTAGGTGTCATAATATAGTAGTAAGTATTATACGGTATACTATGTAGCCCGGCATAAGTGCGTCTACAGGCCTACATACGAAGCAAATCGTAATTGTTTGTATCCTTCTATCCCAGGCACACTAGATATCTAATGGATCCAAAATTAGTTTATTTTTAGCACTGGTTTTTTGGAACACAAAGAGTAATTCAAATATAATATCGAGTATTAAAATGTTTGTAAACAGTCATAAAAAATTATCGTTGTATATCATTTCTGCCAGTAGGTTATTTCTCGGGAGTCAAAAACAAAAATTATTTGATTCAACCGTGAGCAATTTAAATGATAATAAAGTCTATCGAGATCAAATCTATATGACCAATTTAGGTCATTTATATTACGACAAACTATAAAATGCAACCCAAATGTTACCTAGTACGCTGCATACAACCATAGTGGTTGCCGGTTGGAGCCTATTAAATATTGAACCTATGAAAACATTTCATTCACTTTTTTTGCTGGTATTTTCGTTAGATTAAATTTATTGATTTATGACTACGGAAATCTTAGTATAAAATGTATGGGAGAAGCAAGTAAGTATCTGCAAAAAAATCTTGTTCATACTCGGCTTCAGTGCTTGATTCACAGTATCGTCTATGATAGCTGGTAATAATAATAATATAAGGGTGGAAATAATTTTAAAGCATTTTTAATAGTTGTGTGCTCTGTGAACAGAAAATGTGTTCAAGCGAGATTTTTTGATGACATTTCTATATTTCACTTTCGACAGTTTAACCGATAATAAGGTCTCGTATATCGTATGGTTAATGGTTCGGATAGGTAACAATCCGGTGAGGGAATGGACAGTAAGAATTTCCTTCGACCTGAATTCCTGACGTTTGTTTCAGTGGTAATCGGTAAAAATACCAAAAGAAAAAATAACCTTGGAAAAAATACCCGGTAAATACTATGGTGGAAATAATACCCCAAGGGGAAATAATATCCCGGGGGAAATAATACCCGGTGGAAAAAGTACCAGAGGAAATAATACCAGATGGAAAAAATATCTGTGGAAATAACATCGAAAAGAAAATATACCAAAAACAAAAATATATATACTTTTGGGCATGGGTTCTGTAAGTCAGTGTATTTAGTTCTGTAGTCTGTCGGCTTTTCTACATTTGATTTTTAAATAGGCAGTATGATAAGTAACAAAAATAAGTGTATACACAAGCATAGTTTATTGTATTATAATGATACATGAATAAAATGAATGATGATTGTTTAAAAAAAAAAATCAATACTATAAACAGGCAATGATTGTAATTTATAATAATAATAAAAAATAATATTAGTTGGTTAAAAAAAAATTCGTGGATTAAATTGCCCCGGCAGGACCACATTGACCGGACAATGTACACATTGCCCGTAAAATATTATAAAATATGTGTAATCATAACCTTCATGATCATAAACTTGGTATTTACTATGATTGTCCAACCTATCATATATCGATTATATTTTTTCTCTATTTGGGACTCTTTTATATCTTGATTGAAAAAAATGAGTCTAGAAGTCATGGTTGGTAGGTACTAAAATTGGCGGAACTAGTTTCTTTCAAAAATGAGGTACATCTTGTCTACCGTTTTCTCCCACTGATCACTATTCTCAACAAAAAATTTAGCACAGAATACTCTATATTTTATAACTTCGAGGGAAATCAATTAATCATAAATATGTTTTTATTAATAAGTAACCACAATGAAAATCTTACAAAAAATTGGTCAGAAACAAATAATGTGTATATAGCTCAAAAATATAATATTCATGGTAAAATAGAATGATACTTTTTATTTTCAACTATGATTCATTTTTAACTAGATTCATGTCTACATTGCTCCAAGTATTAAAGTTTTATATTAATCTTTAAATATTGAATTTGTTAAATTTTTTAATTGGTCTTTAAGCTTGGAAACGATGATATCAGCTTTTTGTGGAAAGGGATATCATATGAATATGATTTAATATTTGAAATAATATTATATTTTTACTTAAAATATATTATTATTTTTTTACTGTGGTTCTAAATTATTATGAAGCTTAATATTTTACTTTATTTTATCACAATGATTTTTAATTTCAGTTCATTTCTTATTTGATTTTTACCTTTTTATAGAATAATGTTCTTGACAGAAAATGATAAGTAGCTATTTAAATTAATAAGAGGGTGACAATTATTTCTTATTTTGATAGCGGAAGAAATAGTCTAGATTTGTTTTGTTTTGTTTTTTTTTTTCGAGGAAAATTAACAGTGTAACAGTACCTACCTATTTCATTTTTTAACGGGAATGACCATGGTCATTAAAACGATATTACTTATGAATGACAAAATAATAAAAATAAAATGTTTAAATACTTACCTAACAGTGAGGCGAACACCATGACGAAACACGTTCCCAGGTACACGTCGATGGATTTCACGTACGATATCTTCGGCAGCGCCGCGTTGGTGGATGACATGAGCGTGGTCATGGTCAGCACGGTGGTGACACCCAAATCCACTCTGGCCGGCGTGGCATTCCGGTTCAGCCAAAAGCTCACCCAGGATATGATGACGATCAGTCCGCTGGGTATGTAGATTTGGATCAGATAGTAGCCCATGGATCGCACGAATTGGATCTCGCAAGCCAGTCTCGAATAGTTACCTGTACAGCGTATAATCGATGTAATAGGTACGTTACACGTACGAATCGAACTCGGATGTAATGTAGAATGTTCTACGACTAGGGCTCGAAACCGTTTCAAATTTAATCGGTTTCGGTTCTGATAATGGGGAGGGGGGGGGGTCGTTGACTGTTAAACTATATTTTTTCTTTGTCGTTTAGGTTTGAAGAATGGTTTTTGAAATTGTTCTGCTTAGAATTGGTTTTTTAAAAACATTATTCCTGGTTACCAGTAAAATATCTATTGACCAGATTTGTATTATCTATTGATGGATTTATTGCCTTAAACTGTATAGTATAATATAATATTATATCATAGTAATTATTATTAACAAAACACATTATGTATACAATGATAAAATTGTAGACTGATTAGAATGCTTAGTGAGGTTATATTATTTAGTGATTAAACTGCTGTCTGCGGGTCAGACGAATACAGAATATTTTAAGTACCTAATAATGCAGACAAATACCTAAAATAACTACAGTTAAATGTATAGGCATTTTATAAATAATCTCCGTGGTAATTTCGTTAAAATAATAGTAATAACACAAATATAATAAATAAATAATTTTTTTGTAATTTCATCAGGATTTTTAATTTGTATTAATATATTCAAATATAGGTCATCTACTTTATTCGTATAAAACTAACTATTTTAACTAGAATTATTGTAAATAGTGTTATCAGTCAAAATAAAAAACACTTGGACAAACGGATATGACTGATATGAGATAAATTGTTAATAGGTTTTTGTTTCGAAAACTATTTTTTTAAACTCCTAGACTTTGTGAATTGTATTTTAAATTCTTAGATTTATGTAATAGATTTTTAATGTGGGATTTGAAGCTTTTAGTTCTGATTCCGGTTACTGTATTGAACACGGAAAACCAAGGTTTTTAACGGTTTCGAGCCCGGACTACGGCTATTTGCTGCGGCTAAATAACTATTTTATTATAATATGATGACAATGTAACATACACACTACGAAGTCTACCGGCTATAAAAATTGACTACTGCCCTCCTAAATATAGCGAATTACATCTCATAAAATCAACGCTATTGGGAAAACGAGTTTTTCGATTTCTACGTTTTCCACTTTGAAATCATTGGCTTTTTTTGGCTCATAATACGGATAACGGGTGTTGTGACTGTTGTGAGCACGTACATGAAGTTGGCCCCCCGACTTTGTGCAAAAGTTTTCAAAATTATTGCAAACAATTGTAAATTAATTGTATATAATTGTAAATCCAATCTCCGAATTTGTAAACACCCCCCTCGGCCGTCGAGTCAAAAATAAATTTCGGGGGGCCAAGTTCACGCAGCCCCCCGCAATCTATCTGATCGCTTTCGGATAAATTGTAAACAATTGTAAA
>NW_019100989.1:0-19909 GCF_001856785.1 Myzus persicae | reverse complement strand
AATCATCAATTTTTTTTATAATTTATTATTCTAAGCTCAACTTATGGACAACCTAGTATTAAATTTTCAATTCTTGGCTTTTAATCAAAAATGATTTATACATTTTTAAGTACAGAATAATTAGCAAATATTCATGATTTTGTCGAATTTTGTCAATATATGCATTTCAAACGTTAATAAAAAAAATGTGTGCCTGTGTTTTTTATAATTTTTGAATGACAGTAAGAACAACTCATATGGAATCATTTATTAAATTTTCAAGTATTTTGTCAAAACGAATTTTTTTTTAACAAAATTTAAAAAAAAAATTAAAATAATCAAATATTTCAAATGCCTATAAATAGATTAAAAATTAGTGAAATATCTCGAAAATAAAATTATATAATGAAATAGCCAATCTAAACAACTGGTAAACTTTTTGAATAATAACAAATATCGAAAATCATTTTTTGATACATCGTTATTCTACGCAATTTTGTAAAAATTTTAATTTCAGACGTTCATAAAATTTTTTTCTAAAATCACGAACGAGTTTTTTTTAAAGTTCTTGAAGAAAAAGTTATGGATGACCTTGTGTTGAAGTTTTTAACCTTAGGTATGAAAAGAAAAAATTTTATGAATTTTTAACTGCCAAATTTTCGCATATTTTCGCGATTTTGGCATATTTCGTAATAATTTGAACTATTATCGCTTATAAAAAAATTGTGACAAACGATTTTTTATTTTTTTTAACTACACTAAGAACAACTCATAAATAACCTTGTATTAAATTTTCAAGATTTTTTGGAGAGCCAAATTTTTTTTATTCATATTTCAAAAAAAAAAATTAAAAAATTCGAAAAATTAAATTGTTTATAAATAGCTCAAAATAAGTCAAAACACTTTGAAATTTATTGAAATTTAACCCTGTATACTGTATAGATAACGCTAATGTAAACATTTGGTGAAAATTTCAAGTGTTTACAGTAATTAGTTACTGGGTTACAGTAAAATTAAATTTTCATTTTTGTCGAAAATTGGTTTTGCGTGAAAATTCCCGTTTTTTTGTTACTTTTTTAGGGTTTTTCCTGACGCTTTTGAAAAGTATTAGAAATTTTATACTTAAGTACCAACAATATTCACTACTCTTTCAGAAACGGTGCTATTTGTGAAAATCAAAGCATTATTACTATTCCAAATCGTGATGACTGCAGACACGAAAAAAAACAACACACATCATTGTAAAATCAATACATTCCTCACTCCTTTCAGAATCTAAAAATATCAATAAATCGATATATAAATAGGTGTTGGTTATTTGTAACCGCTGATATTTTCAAACAAAATATTCTATTATTTTTCATTTATTTCGAAATATTTTATACTATTTTGTATAATAATTTATACACACATTTTTCAATTTATTTTTTCATTATTTTAGAATTATGAATTCTCAAGAAATTTCTGAATTTTTAAATTCGAGTTTTGCAAGTTCACTTAATGATTTGTCTACCGATCAAAACAGCGTAATATGCAGTACGCCTATACCGAATGACACGATCGACGATTCTTCTGTTGTTTCGTTTCCTTCTACTTCTGGATCTACGACAAATCAATCTTTAATTCATCCATTTATGACAAATAATTCTAAAAATGCAGTTAAACGGAAATTAACCCACGATACTGGAGAATATATTTTGGTACCTCGTGAAGGAAAAAGTGACACGTGGAAAAAATTTCGAAATGTTATGCAAATCGTTCAAAATATTGACAACCCTGATTCTCCCGAACAAATTTTAACAGAATATGTTGCTTGTATAAATTGCAAGGAACTCTACGGGAATAAATCAGCGACAGCTACACTTAATGTTTATGTTTATAGGTGGACCACTAAATTCATTGATATTGTTTATCTTACAATCATTGACTACTGTTTTTTTTTTCATCAATTTCAAAAGCTTCAAAATGTACATGAAAGTTTAAATTTGGATTTGTTTAGATACTATAAAAATATTGGAATAATCATTTACAACTATTATCTCTGACATTTCAAATAATCACATTTCATCAATACATTTTGATAAACAATAACCTCTTTTATATACAGTTCCCATATATTCAACTTGGCTGTAGCACATATACGTTGTTAATGGAATATAAATTGTGTTTAATATTGCATCAGAATGAAGTGTACAAATACAATATTTTGGATTTATTACAATCGTTGTATTGTTAGACTGCAGAATAAAATGTGCAAATTTTAACTGCATTTTTTTTGCTAAAGTTAAAGTTATATTTTTTCTTGAACAAGTAGAACGAGCAAACATTTTAATCTCTTTATGTTTGCCTTCAAACCTCATACACCACTAACTTCTTGGTGGACCAGAATATTGTATTATTGTAGGATAATGAATTAGAAAATGGTGTTTTGGTTTCAAATTGTCTCCAAAAAGTGCTACATACAGAAAGTTATGTTGTTTATTCAACTGTTTTAAATTTAAAATTGAATTTTCAGTAAATGTTTATGCCATAATTAAATCGACTATTTTAAGAAGCGTCAAAAAAAAATTCCATACTTCACAATTATCTGGGATTAAATCTCCAACCATAAGAGAGAAAAAATGAACAAATGTCATCATTTCTCTGGCTGTCATTTTTAAATGTCATTTATTTAGGTGTAATTCAGTTATATCTGGAGATATATTTCCTACTTCAATAGTGCCATAGTTTAAATTAGCTTTTCGATTATTTAGTGTGGTCAAAGAAAATAGTTTAACAGTCGAAGTGTAATATTTTATTATATGGCACATGTCATAATGACATACTCCTTCAAAAAGATCATGCATACTATCTGCACAAAAGTTTTTTGTAACATGAAAACTGTTTAATGAATTCATAATAGACTGGTTATAAACACCAGTTTCACTAAAACACATTTTAGCCACATCTTCAGAATAATTTTGAATATTGCGCATAACTGATGCATCTTCTTCATAAAGCTTATTTGCTACAGATTTATGGATTTTACAAAATCTACAATAATAGTTTGCAGAAAACGACTTACTGAATTCTAGTAAACTATTTAATCCTAAATTGTCACCTAACACCTGGCCAAGTAGGAAATGTACACGCAAATCGTCATGTTCAGTAGATATGTTCAATCCAATGTTTTCAAGTTCATTTAATTCATTTATTAAAATTTTAAAACATTTATCATTTCCAAACTCTTTAATATCAATTGATTTTATTAGTGCTGCTAAAAAAATACGTGAGAGCTTAGAATTATTTGTAGCAAGCGGAATGTTATAATATACAGCAGCAATTGATTGAACATTTGCATGTGAGCCTAGGGGGTTATTTACTTCAAATTCATCCACATATAAGAAGAACGGAAATACTATTTTTCCCTCATATAATTTTATTTTTTCTTCCATAATTTACCTTGTACAAAATTTGAAATTACATCACTATCGCTTTGCTCATATTTTAACAATTCATCATAATGCAATTTAAAATTATTTTCATGTTCAAAATACCATTTGAATTGTTGTTTTAATGGTAGCAAAGCACCTTTAGTTATTTTTTCATCATATGTGATATTACCAGCGTGATCCATAGGCACAATTTCATTATTTATAGTAAACTGATTCAGAGGTGACAGTAAATTTCTCTGTCTTAACCAATTATTTAAGCGGTGTTCTGTACTACAGTAAATAAAAGGGTCCAATATAACTGTTTCAAATTTAAAAATTTTAGAAAGTTGTAAAGGTTCATTAATCTCTTTTTCAACTAATTTTTTAAAAACTGAGGCCATGGGTTTCAAAACATTTTCTTTCATTTCAGATTGAATGAACGTTACATCACTAATATTAAAGTTATTACTATTATGTTAACTTAAAATAAATTTAACGGTGGACTGATATAAGAGTTCAACTGCATTTTCAAAATCAAACGTACTATAATAACTATATTATCAACACATTGATTGTCATTATTCTCATAAGAAAAAATATTTTTATTTTCATTTGAAATTTCATTGTTAAGTATATTATTTTGCTGTTCTTTAGGTGGTAATATTGTATTATTAGAATTTTAAGTAACATGCTTAACAACAAGTATAGGTGCTATCCGGTTTTAAGAGTTTAATTATTTTAAAGTGAGCCACTAAAGCATGCAAATTATTGACAACTGCTTTACAAATAAAACAAAATAAATCATGTAATTGCTTACCTGTCTGCGAATACACCGGAAAACACTTGTAGTATTAGTGTAAGTAATACACACTGTAACACTGTAAAATCTGCAGAAAGCCAGAAAGATGAGTTCACGTCTGCACGGAGAACAACAAAGAACAAAATATACGTGTAGCCGGTTGCGTGTAGTAAATTATCACATTGACAATATTTTTGTCCTACTGATAAAATTATTGTAGAATTATTGCATAATTGCATCTCCCTCGACCAACTCATGACTCGCGTCTCTAATCCTGTTCCTCTAACCCCACGGCACTTATAAATAATTTTATCACATTGATAATATATTTGTAGAATCAACGGTACTAAATTATCAAGTTTACAAATTGTATTGTCAATAAAATAACAGTTTATTTTTCGAAATACTATGATTAACAATACACCATGTTCATGTCAATAAAACAATAATATTATCCCCAACATTTACCTTGTAGAATAAACAAAAAATTTTCATAGTGAAAAACTTTATATTGTTAAGCATCGACAATTGTGTATTGTCAAAATTACCAATCGTATTTCTTTGAGTGCACGGAAAAACCCATGCGTTTATAATCATTCGCTTTCAATGAAACACCACAAACTGTCCCCTCAATAATCTAATCGTCATATTAACTGTTTACTGTTGTCACTTGTCTGTTCAGTTTCAGTGCTCCGTGTTTACTGTTGTAATATTTTTATATTATAATGCCGCGAAATAATAATATGATCAGGCATTATTATAATTAATATTATTCTTGTTAATATATCGTTTATTGTTTATTGTGTAAGTTGTATTAAATTAAGAACTTAAAACATGTCAAGTCAACTAAGTGGTTGCGAAAACAGAAAACGTAGAGCCTGTAAAGAAGCAGAACTATTAAAAATTAAGAGTAAATATTCAATAAAAAATGTAATTACATCAACCTCAAGCTCATCCAATTTTCAAAGCTGTAAATAAAACATTTTTTAGCAATTATTAATGTAAGAAATAAATCATTTATCGAAAGTCTATCTAGACTCAATAAAGTGTAATTAATTTAATGATTTATTTTAAATAATAAATATAAATTAATACTGATAAATGTATTTATGTTATTGATGTATACAGCTAGTGCAGCTAACTCAACAAATTCTATATCTGACGGTTCAAAGAAAAGTGAAAATAAGGAACCATATAGTGACGATAGTACATATTTTTAGTAGCTTATTAATTGTATGCTATATTTATTAATTATATCTTTTTTTGTTTAATGTTAATATGTTGAAAGTGTATGATGCGGTTAATCCATTTTCAAAAGATCGCTTAGAGTTCCAAAATCTAATTTTAAAAGGACGTTACAACGTTACAACGACCGGAGTCGAGGTTAAGTAGTTGAGGTCTGCGCACGCCTATGACTTATGTAGGTACATAATATTAATTGCTGTTTTACTTCGCTGTTATAATACCTCCACGTTTTTTGTATTTGTATGCAACTAATGCAATGAATGAAGTTCTAGAAATCAATTTATTATTATACTGGTCCAAAGCAGCTTGAATTTGTTTCGTCCGTTGACAAGTTTGAGAAATTATTCGCGGAGTTATATGTAAACTTGATAGTTTTATATACGTATCTGTTTGAAAATCTGTTAGAACTTTAATGAAACTGAACATTTGTGGGTGTGGATGATAAAACTCTGCGTCAAATTTACTGTGAAAGGATTCACATGCATTCGTTGTATGTGTCGACGACGATGATGCAACTGCCCAAATATATGGTGGAAATAATGAATTGTTGTCTGTATAATTGTCAGTCAAATAGTCAGCAAACATTTGAAATTTTATATCGTATGGTTGTTGACATAAAGTCATCAACAAAACATGAGCCCACTTCATTGGGATTTAAAAATATTATTCAACCATTCACCTGCGGGGGTTTTATTATTTTTATAAGCTTTACATAGTCCTAAGTTTTGTATTTTCCTGTACCAAGACTACAAATGACGACCTGACTTAAATGAAAACGACATCCAAAGATATTATTATTCCAAACTTCTCTTAATGCGATATGAATTGATTCTTCAAAATCGCATATAACTGTTGTAGGTTTTAATATTAGACCAACATTTTCAAGTACCAAAATATTTTTAAAAAAGTGTATACGTTTGTTTTGTTTTATTTGGTAACAGCGCAAATAAAAGAGGAACGTTATTATTATTAAAATATCCATGTAAAGTAAAAAGTTGAGTGAATAATTTCGGACAATAATCGAATGTCCCATCAAGATAGGTTGTTTCATTTTTGTATAAAAAATAAATGTTTGTTTTGCTAGAAAATATAATTATATTTTTATTAGAATCGTTTGATAAAATAAATGGCTCACCTGTGTGTGTTTTGATATCAATTGTTAACAGCATTGAATGTACTTTATTCAGTGATACTGGAAATGTTGGCAATATCTTCCTCTTCGTATTACATATTATATTACGTCTAAAATCCGAAATATCCTTAGTAGTGATAACATTGGAATCTGTTGAATTTTGCACTACATTTCTTAACATTTTGGCTGGTTTTTCATATGGTGATTCTCGTGCTTTTATTTTGCACAATTGGTTTAATTTATAAACGTTTAAGTTTTTCTCATCGTGATTTACATGTACACTTTCATCACGGACAATCGTCAAATTTTTACCTGTAGTAAACAATTTTGCTGAACATTTTCTATGTGTACAACGCTAACGAATTATATTTGTAGTTTTTGTTTTATATGCAAAATAAAAAGTATGGTTATCGTATTCTAAAATATCTTCCCAGCGATTACTTTTAATTATCTGAACTTCCATATTTCAAGAAAAAAATTAAATACTGCAATACAAAAATGTTACGTTAAATTACGTATTATGACGAAACGGCAAGACTAAACGTATAACTTAGTAGGTATTTGATCAAAATAATAAAATGATATACATTATATAACTATATGTATAACATGATATACCGCGATTACGACCGAAAATTGGATGTAAAACGTTAAAATATTACTAGATAAGGTGAAAAATCCCGAAAATTATTATTGTCATTCGTGTTCATCTAGTCTTGACGTCGCGTCAAAGAGAATATCGAGTAAAACACTATCGATACTAATGATACTATCGAAAACATAATCGATTTTAATTTTGGTGTAAATTATAAACACTACAATCGGCTACTTGGAGTGGTGCAAATTACAAACTCCCCATTTTTCTATATTTAATCTATATTCCGATAAAATATGTCGCAAAAATTCAGCATAATCAGAAGCACCGTGTTTTTTTAATAAAAAAAAACCCTAAAAATGATTCTCTAATTTCTATATGCTTTTTTCATAATCAACAACAGTGTAACGAATGATAAGACTAACTTGATCTTCTTTAGTTATATCTTGTGTTGAGTCCATGATAACTGAGAAAAAACAACTTGATCTAATGTCATCACAAATTATACGACAAAGATCAAAAGATAAAATATCTATTATTTAAGACAGGATCAAACTCTGCAAGTAATTTAACAGTTCGTAAAAAATTACCTTCATTAGGATTTTTTATCTTCAAACTACCTTCATTACCACGCAATCCTGAATTACCGGCCGTCAAATATAAAATGATTTTTATTATACGTTATAATACATTTCTCCATAAAATAGCCTCTTGATTTTCTATATTTACATCAATAGTTTGGTTTTTAATCCATAAAGTTCTAACTTTAGATGCACACGAGTGTAGTATGGATGCTTCGTGCCATTGTATACTTTGGGATAACCTAACCTGGATCATATGACTGGTTCCCAGTACTATTGTCAACCAAATTATTGTAAAAATCATGATAAATATCAGGTACTAATGTGAGAAGTTGGAGTAAGTCTCTTTTTTTCTTTAGATATTGGTACTGGTGCATTGTACATTTTTTGCAATGAAAAATTATGGACCTGTCTTTTTTTTAGATATGGTACTTTAAAAGGTTCATTCTCACATAAACATGTCTTGTAATACAGAAAACCAATATTATTACATCTATATTGCAACCATGCAACATCATGCCAAATGAATTAATTTCCATCTTCATTTTTTTGCGCACTACTAAAGGTCCTTTCATGAAAAGGTTTCTTTTTGTTTGTGCAGCTTATAAGTGTAGCCCAGTCTCTTGGATGAGCAATTTGAATTGCTGAATGTTTCATTTGTTTTTCAATGAGCGAGTGATCTGAGTCACACTCCATGTGAGTGTGGCCAGGAACTAAGAACTTGTGATTTATTTGTTGTATAGAAGTTTTCTTTTCAAGAATGGTAAAAAACATGGCTGAAATAAATGAATTTTTGTTCTAGCCTGCACAGGAGTCTGAATAAAGTATAACTGTTTTTATATTATTTGGTAAATTTGAAACTTCATGGTAAACACATGATGCAATTTCGTTAGCGCACCTACGGGCAATTGTTTCGTGCCACAAATAACATGACGCCTGACCAGTTGCAAGGTTATGTGTGGAGAGATTGTAGGTCCAATATAATCTTTTATAAAAAGCAACAGACGTTTCTAGATGAGGGGTTGGCAAGCATTGCTGCAAATCAAAAGTTAGACAAATTATTGATGGATCTAACATAGATTTTTCCTTGTCAACTCTTTTAGAATTATATGCATCATCAGCACTTTTTACATTTTGGTCACGATTTTCAATTACTTTAATTTATATTAATTTTGTTTGCATCGTTATTTTCCATCTCAATTTTCATTTTGTAAACATCGCATTTGTGACAAGTATCCGCCTTCCTTAACTTAAATTTTAATTTAGTTTTTTTGAATTCTCTTTCATAAATGGTCCTACTAACTGGTTCATTACACTCAGAACGATAAAGTTTGTACATTAAAGTAAGATTTAAGTGTGAAGGTAAATACTTTGGATCGTTGGTACGGCGTATATAGTGTTCATAAGTCCGAAATGATAAAATATGTTTTTGGACATTTAAAATTGCTTCGTCAGTTGTTTTGTTTACAGGTAACCTTTTTCCACGTGCATCCAACTTAGTGATACCTGATACATTACAATTTTTATTTTCAATGACTGAACGTACAAATTTTTCATTCTCATCCAGTGTTGTAAGAAAACATTTTTTGCAGCACATTTTAGGTTGTCCATCAAAATTAAAATAATATTCACAAGTTGCATTTCTTTTCTTTAAATTATTTGTATTTCGTTTTCTAGAACTTTTTATATTTTTTCTAGTTACTGATGATCCTATAAAATCTACTCTACGAACACGAGAGCCCACATTCCAGTATTCATTGAATATGTTTGATTTAATTCCTTGCAACCAATATTTAAACTTCATACGACATGCAACCAACTCCTTATAACTAGATGGTGCCTCAATACTTTTTCCATTTGCTGTTGGGTATGGAAGTCCCCTGTGTCTATTTGCCTGTCTGATCAATTTTGATTTTCTGGAATAAGGGCGAACAGGAACATCATTTTCATCATTATTCTCTTCACCTAGTAAAAAAAAAATGTATATCATAAATTTATTATATTATTACCACAAAAGTATAACAATAAAGTGTTTATTTTCAAAATATGTAGGGAAAGAAACTACTATTTTTATAAATAACTAATTTATGATTTTGATTACAAAAACATGACTTAAAACAATTGGTTATTTAATAATTTCAGTATAAATGAATGATTGAATGTATTACAATGTATACATTATACACCTACATGTAATTTGGCTCTTTTCCCTCTGCATATGTGGGCATTGAAGGGCTCTGTGCAATAACCAGACAGCTCCATTTTTAGCAAAATTCGTAATACCATGATTTCTAATAGAACAAATTGTGATCAGATTTTCTGTGCAAGAACGAGATTAATCCGACTATCCGTATTGAAATTATAGTAGTTTTGGAGCTACCTGGTTTTTTGTTTTCCGACGAAAAACCAGACAACTCCGGAGCTGTCTTGGTTTTGCCGTGAATGTTGTCTATACTGTATTTAATACGTGCTATCGTATATTATACTATCATCAATATTATTTTGTGTTTTGATAACAATAATATTGTTAAATTCAAATTATTTTCATGTTTGAAAAGTAATGTTGCAGTGTAAGTCTTTTAGTTGTAGTCTGGTAGACTCTAGTTAGTTGTTAGTAGTTTGTTGTATATTTATTTAATTTTATTAAATAAAATATATCAAGAGTTGAACATGTCCGCTTCAAGTAAAAAACTTATATGTGACGGACTTATGGACTCCTTTGATTCAGAATCAGAATTAGACGACGATAATATAGATCCTGATTTTGTTATTGAGAAACAAACACTAGAAACCGATGAATTAGATGGTATTCTTGCTTTTGAGACCGACTCAGAGTGTGATCAAGTTAAGGATAATTTCGATGGTCCAAATATAGTAGAAGATTCTGAAGGAGAGACAGATATTTTTGGTGAACCTTCAAGTTCCACTGTAAAAAGAAGTAGCGGCCCAGTAAATTGGAAGCGCAATAAAGAAAAAAAATTACGAGTTGAAGGTAAGGAATTTGTCAGTAACACCACAAATAAATTAATTAAAAAACGATCAACAGGCCTAGATTGTAAATGTGCCTATCAATGCTATTCCAAAATATGTGATGATGAAAAGAAACGTATTATCCATATGTTTAACTTAATTAACAGCAAGGAAAAACAAGACACTTTTTTGTGTGGTCTAATAAATGTTAATACCGTTGTGAGGCGTAGACCAAAATCGGGCACTGGTAATAGTAGGTCTTGTTCATGCAAATATAAGATTCGTCTTGATACCAGAGAAATAATTATTGTTTGCAAAAAATCGTTTTGTACACTATTTGGCATTGGCAAATCTAGAGTTGAACGACTTGTAAATAAAATAAAGTCTAATGAGCCTAGTCCAGTTGATTTGTGTGGGAAACATGGCAACCGACCAAACAAATTACCTGAATACATTTTGTATAAAGTCCAAACACATATAAAGAGCTTTCCTAGCCGTTCTTCTCATTATAGTAGACATGACAACAGTAATATTCGTTATTTACCTTCAGAACTAACTGTGTCCAAAATGTACAAACTATATTTAGAAATGTATGCACCAGCTGTATATGATCAATTTCAACGTGGGGAAAAAGGCAAACCTGTTGTCAAATATAAATATTATAATAAATATTTTAATGATAATTTTAATTTAGCCTTTGGATATCCTAGATCTGACACATGCCAGTCTTGTGACAAGTATAAAGTTATGATTGATGCAGAAAAAAATTTAGAAGCTAAACATCAACTGGAGCTTGAAAAAGAAATTCACATTAGAAAGGCTGAAGTATTTTATAGTAATATGAAAACCTGTCGTACTGAGGCTAAAGAACACAACGAGGTAGAACTTATAACTTTTGATTATCAGCAAAACATGCCACTCCCTCATGTGCTATGTGGTGATGTTTTCTATAAACGCCAGTTGTGGTCCTACAATTTTTGTATATATTCTGGAAAAACTGGACAATCATTCCACTTCATGTATGATGAAACTATTGGCAAGAAAAGTCAAAATGAAGTGATTAGTTTTGTACACTATTATTTCAAACATCTTTTGAAGCCAGGTATAAAAAAATTTATATTTTTACTGATAATTGCAGTGCACAAAATAAAAACAATGCATTATTTCAATATTTGAATACTATTGTAAAATTAAAAATGTTTGGTATTGAACACATCATACATAGGTATCCTGAACCTGGCCACCGTTTCTTACCTTGCGACAGGTGTTTTGGTATTATAGAAAAAGTTAGACGAAAGACTGAGAGAGTATATTTACCTGAAACATACCAACAGATGGTAGAAACTACTTCAAAAAATTTTCATGTTATTAAAGTTTCTCAAGATTTCATTTATAATTTCTGCGAGTATACCAAACCATTTTATAAAAAAATCATTGTTGGTATAAACAAATCAAAGTTTACTATTATGGCATATAGATACATGGAATATACATCAGAGGGTTTATTTTGTAGTGTTTCTGGACATTCTACAGCCAAAGAAAAATTTATCCTTGAAAAAAAAGGAGTAGAAAATAATAGACAATCTTTATGTGAAACTATTCCTAAATTGTTATATAATGGATTATTAGAAATAAAATCTGCCAAGTTTGTTGATGTGCAATGCCTAGCATCAAAGTATGTTCCACCTGAATACATTTGGCTCTATAGATCTTTAGTTGAAGAAACCAGTTCTAGTCAAGATAACAATGGTACTATATCCTATGATGAATATGATTATTAAAAATTGTTGGCTCAGTTTTAACATTAATATTAAAGAAAATGTATTTTAGAATATGAAGAAATCAAGATGATCATTAGATTTATTTTATATATTTTATTGTTTTGTTTATTATTATTTTGTTTAAAATTTTAAATTTCAACTATGACTGATAAAAAATAAAGTTAGTTTTGTTATAAATAACTTTTTTTATGAGAAATCAAGATGATCATTAATTTTGTTTTAAATATTTTATTGTTTTGTATTATTAATTTGTTTTAAGATGTTAAATTTTAATAATGTGATGAAATGAAGCTGATAAATAAAATATGTTACTAATATTTTTATTTTATGATCTTTTGCTTGGTTAATATTATTTATTATTTAGTTAAATGTGCCTACACTCTACTATGACTGATATTATTACCCATTGTTAAGGTATGATGGACAGTTTTGATGTTGACTGAAATGAATAACAATTTAATTTTTCAGTGAACATAGAACTAAGTGTTTAAAGTGGAAATATTATTGAAGAATAAACAAAATACATAAAGTATTATACCTATTTAAATAATATATGACTAATATATAATGGAAAAACTTATTTGATTATTGAATTCAAATGTGTGTAAACATTTATTAAGTTTATTTTAATATATTAATTTGTATATTTATTAGAGTTCGAACTGAAAACAAGAAATAATTTTTTGAGTTACCTTGTTTATTGCCCGGAAATGATAACTATTTTTTTGTTTATTTTTAAAAGCATGTACAGGTTTAGTTTTTTTTTTTTTAAACTTATGTATGCTGTTTGATAGTATAAGTACTTGATAATAATTAACTCAGTTAAATAAATAAAAAACTAATTCTTAGTAAGTTTTTTACATTGTAAATCATGTATGCTTCCTCATGTTCATTTGGGGCAGTACCCTATGAGCAATAAAATATTTAAAAAATGTTTTTAAAAATAAAAAAAAGTTTTTAAAACATATGCAGCAATGTTTTGATGGCCGCTTTTTCATTAAAAAAAAAATATTAAATTAACATTTTTAAAATTTATTAAAATTATTTTTTGATAGTCTTTAAAATCTATTTAAATTATTTTTTTGTTGTTTTTAAATAAACAAAAAAGATTTTTTATATATTTTGTAAAAGCTTTCTAAATGTTTTTTTAAACATATGCATAAATGTTAAAAATGCAGGGTTTTTAGCTAAAAAAATCATTTAAAATAATTGTTATAGGTATAGGTACATTATGTTAATTTTTTTCATATACACACATAGGCAGTTATAGAATTGCAAGAGTTTGTTTATTAAAAAAAACATGTATTAATTCATAATTCAACATCATAAAAAAACAAAAATAAATAAATTTTAAATAAAATAATAAAGAACCTTGATGATTAGGCATAATAATATATATATACAATTAATACAAAATAAAATAATAATATATATATACCTAATAAGATATGTATAGTGTGTATACATAATAGCTATACTTTAATACTTGTTTATAAAATAAAATAACAAATTTTAAGTATAATAAAATAAAAACAATAACCACACTTGGGTGTAACAAATAACTGGTTATAAGTCAGATATAGGCTGGTCAGAACATGTGGCAGGATCATCTATTGCTGAAGTAGTCAAAGAAGATACTTTAATGGCATTTCTATAATTAATAAATACAATCGTATTAAAAAATGTTTATTTAAATCTTATAATAATGTAAAATAACTGAAAATGTAGGTATGCCTTTTAATTCTGGTTTCGCTTTGAGCCATCCATGGGCTTATGAATTCTATAATACCAGATTTTGTAGTGGTAGGAAATTTGTGTTGTATTGCACCTAATAATAAAATAAAATTAACAAAATTATGTACCTAATACCTACAAAATACGAGCAATATACATTTAATTTGGAAACAAGCTTCTCAACAATTTCGAATATTATAATATAAAAGTGTGTGGAATACTACAAGTTATATGATAACATTAATAACTCTATTCAAAATTACTGTTTATTTCTGTTAGAGTCGTTCCTACGCAATGTCCAGTAAAGTTTCAGTTAATACTAACTGACTGATAATAGATTTTATTACCGGCAGAATTCTGGCGGTTACAAGAATCTGCCAACTTTAACTGGATATTGTATTCTTATAAGAACTAGCCTTAGAGAATTAACAATATTGTTTGTTATTCAAGGATGTGAAACTTGTTCATAAATATTAAAATTGTAAATAATAAAAATAATTGATATAAATATTGTCTACTTATTATAACTTTGTGAATTGGACTTGCTTCAAGACTTTTTTTTTTGCCCCTTCCAACTTAATCTGCAATAAATTCATCTCAAAACATTATCCTCATTGTTGATGTTTTCATTTTGGATACACTCTTTATCCCACCAATTGTAAATGCAATTGTGGACACCTATTAAGTTAATTGTACATTATTAATGCATGGTCTAAAACATATTTTAAAATACAAAAAATATAATTGTATTAAAGAATATCACAACACTAACTTTTTTTAATTTTTAGTCTATTGATGTATTATTGTAGCCAAAATTATTAAAAACGTTTTAGTAAAAATCCAAAATTGAAAAAAATGATTATTTATCAAGATAATGAGTCGATGAATGCCGCGTGGCGCTACATAGAACCGACGGGTGAGTAGCCGCCAATGTGTTACGAGTTTATGTATTTTGATTTACACAATGGTTTTAATAACTTACAGCATAGTATTTCAGAATTTTGTTTTTCATAAACCGATGTATATCTATGTGCTTAAGACGATGGCTATTGATTTAAAATTTAATATATATTAAAATAGGTATATATTTAGTGGGGTGATGTCCTTTAATATAGGTATAATGAAATTATATTATTTAAGAGAAAATTTTTATTTAGGTATTATTTTTTTATACTTATACAATATATATTGTATCAACTTAGAAATTTGTTTCTAATAATATTATACTAACCTAAATTTAAAAGAATACATGTACTAAAATATTAAAACAAAATGTATTATATAATTTAACTAATACATATTATGAATAGAAAATAATATAAAGTAGTAAACTAGCTATCTACTTTAATACTTCATAATTACCAGTTTATGAAAATATTCAATATCTTCAAGCTTGTTTTCTAACATCTTAAGACCATCTTCATTTTTTATTGGAAATATATTGTCCATTTCATAATTAGATACTACTACAGTTTTTTTGTCATCAGTTGTATCCTTATTAGTTACAGTATTCCTTAGTTTCATTATATCAGCTGCAATAATGGTGAAATTAAAATTAATAACTTTAAAAAGATAATACCTGACAGTTTAAGATTTTTAACCCACCAGAAATGAAACACAGGTCTAATGAAGAGCATCGGTGTTCGTTTTTACTGTAACGTGTACCAATTAAAGGACATACAGGCTTAGAAGACTTATCACCTTCGACTAGAGTACTCATAACAGTTCTAGAGCTTGATGTAGAAGGTGACAAAGTTGATATTGAATTAAATGTTCTCTTTGTAGCAGATTTCAACAATACAGGTGGAGGAGTAGGAAACTGACGTTCAATGTTTACTGGTAATCTGGCTTGTAGTCCTAAGTTTTCAATAGAACTGGTCGAAGGACGTGGATCATTATTATCTAGAGCAATATCCTCATCGCTACTACTTATTTCAAAACGTTGCTTTGAAGAAGTTGTTTTTTTTCGGCAACCTTTACCTCTAATTTCAAACTCAGAATCTAAATTAGACTCACTTGGTTTTTTATTTGCTTTTATCATAGTTTTATATCCTCTCTCATAATCACCTATAAAAATAAATCAATTTTGACATAAGTATTTTAAAAATCACACTAGGTATAAAACGTAGCCAATGCTTATTTTATAATTAATTGAATATTGTAGTTATAAGAACAAAGTAAATTGATTAATAACAAAACAAATTTCTTACTAAATTAATTATTAAAATTAAACTTACTAATATCTTGTTCAATAATGACCATATGGTAGGCCGTAATTTTCCGGAAAATAAATGATCCGGATTGATAAAACACCGGAAAATAAAATTCCGGAATGTAAAACCACGGAACGTAATATTCCGGAACGTAAAATCCCGGATCGTTATAATCCGGAATGTAAAACCACGGAACGTAATATTCCGGAACGTAAAATCCCGGATCGTAATAATCCGGAATGTAAAACTACGGAACGTAATATCCCGGAACGTAAGTAATCCGGAACGTAAAACCACGGGGGAGCGCGTAAAAACCTGGAATGTTAAAATCTGGACTTTAAAATCTGGACCGTAGAAATCTGGACTGTAAAAAGCTGGACAGTAGAAATCTGGAAATAAAAAATTTGAAATCCGTAAAAATCTGGACCGGACAAAACTGGACCGTAAAAATATGGACAGTAGAAATCTGGACTGTAAAAATCTGGACAGTAGAAATCTGGACTGTAAAAATCTGGACAGTAGAAATCTGGAATTTTAAAATTTGAATTCCGTAGAAATCTGGACCGGACAAAACTGGACCGTAAAAATCTGGACAGCATAACTATATATTTTAAGGGGCATTCATACGCTATACAAATTATTCTAATACCTTTTTTGTTGGTCCCACGATGTGGGATACATTCGTAAACCTTTATAATAATTCTTAAAATGGAAAGATAAATGTGTAGTTCAAATATTAATTAATATTATGATACTATTTAAATAATAATATACAGTAACAAATCTTGTACAACAAAATAAAAATATTATCAAAGTAAAAATTATAATGTAAGATTAAAAAGTTGGTGGGTTAGTGGATTGTGGATTAAGATACCTTATTTATTTCTGTAAAACGTAGTTTTAATAATTTAACATTACAGTTCTAAACAAATATAGTTTTACATTTTATAGATCTTTAGATCTTGTACAATGATCATGTTGAAATAAAAATAAAAAGTATTTTAAATACCAAAAAAATATTTAAATACAAGTATTCAAACACTGTATATACATATTATATTTTATGTGTTTCTGTGATTAAAGTAAATTTATTTATTATTTTTTTTTATCAAAGTAAGCATTGAACAAATACACTCATTAGTCATTACACTATCGCCCATCGTACCTACCTACTCAACTTGGAAAAATGAGTATGTTCCATTAATTTTTTTCTAATTTATTAATTGACGTGGTAAACTGCATTTCTTTTACACTATTCAAAGGACGCCCTTCAAACGGTTGAATTTCAAATGGTTGAACGTCAAAATCTTAAACGTCAATTTATTGAACGATAAAATCTTGAAAGTAAAATTGTGTCAATATCTTCAACGTCAAAATTTTGAACACAAAAATCTTGAACACAAAATGTTTTTGTTTATATTAAATTTGGCCTTTTTTACAATCCGACCAGAACCATATACAGTGTGTTCAATATGTATGGAAACACTAGATTATTTCCCCCCCTATTGAACATTTTTGAGTTCTGATTTTTGTATATTAACAAGGGCTATAAAATGCATATTTAAGAATATTTTTAAAAATCCCCCCTCTTTTATTTTGGGTGTTAGGCACATCAACTTTTGATTTTTAAATGGCAACCACTATTTTTTTTTTATATTCTTAGACATAAAAAAAAAAATAATAATTGCGGTTGAAATTTCAATTTATATTGAAAACTTTTTGAAATATACCCAATTTACCAACAAATTATAGCTGCATAAAAATAAAGAATTAAAGGTGTTATTAAATACTTTAAACTGAATTAAAAGTACTGCTGTATAAAGAATTATTTATATTTTAATTTTCTCAAAAAAAAACTTTTAAAACTGATTTTTAATATCCCTTATTTACATTTGCAAAAATGCATTCGTAAAGGGCATATATTTTATCAACTGTTGGAGGTGCTACAATATCTTATTAGTCATTACGTGTATTATAAACACTTCACGAATCACGAGTACCTACCTAATTAGCATTAGCCGCCTGGACTCAACAGACCATATTTATCAGCTGTCATAATAATAATAATAACAACAAGTAGTTTACATAAACTAGTTTATACGTCAATGAATAACAACGATTAAAGTTTCTATATTATCAATAATCGTGATATCAACATTTTGATATCACCATTATCTCAAAAGACTTTAGGCTTTAACACATTTTTTGCGCCAGCTATTTAATTAAAAATATCATAATTCATAGGTAACTGGTAAGTCTTCATTTTTTAATTCAGTTTTGCAAGATTTAAAATTGAATTGAATATTATTATATTAAAATTTGTTTTTCATTTTTTTAAAGTTATTTTTTCGTTTGGATTTGTGTCAAATATTTTAAAGGTAAAATTATTGGGGCTCAGATGTATATAATATTAGTCATTTTTATTTGGTGCAATTTACCAAATTTAACTGATTTTTATAAATATATATTTTACACTATCGTGCAGACATGTTGTTATTAACATGTATAATAGATACATAGGTACCTTCTATTTATGCATTTTGCATTTTCATGATTAGTAAAGTAGGTATCAATCATTTTCTATTTCATAATATAAAACCTAGGTATATAGTATATTTACATATTTTGAGTTTTTAATAGTATGTATAAATCTGTATACTTAAATTAGCTATAGTGTAATTTGAGCCCTAATAATTATCAATAATAAAAAATATTTGGAAATATTTCATATTTTGATTTGTTACTTACTGCAGGAATTGAAATAAGATGCTGCATAGAAAAAGCAAATGTGGCTAATATCAAAATGAAAAATATATTGGTACACCTATCAGCATCAGCTAACATGCATCCTCGAATCCTAATGATTCGTAGTTCTGCGTATTCACCGTGCTTCTTTACAGAGTAGATACTTGGACTCTATCTAAAGATTTGAAATATTGAGTTCAGGCATTTGAGGTATTGATATACCAGTATCTTGATGCAAATGAATCTTGAAGAATCTTGAAGTAGTCAAAACCATAAAAAAAACTTTAATACCACAGACATGTTATGCGCACCCAGGAAAATATATTATACTACAATTAATAATCCAGTGTTAAATAGATGGAAGAAGCGATGAAAGACCTCAAATGTCTTGGATTCAACTATCGATGGACAATCTCAAACGGTGGTTCAACAAATATACAAATTCACTATTCAGAGCAACCATTAATACAGTTAAAGTCCAAACGTTTAACATGATTGCCAACATTTGATAATCAATACAGCACTACAAGAATAAAGAAAAAATGAATGTCTTAGCCAATGGTGTGGAATATTTTCCCCTAAGCTTGTAAGTTGCATGCAATTACAATTACTAAACAAATGCATATTATCATTGATTTGGATGATAAAAGAAGGACCCCAACGTCTTCCCCCGATGTGTTAATTTTTCTTTATTTTTACCCATCAACCATTAGGCTTAAAAT
>NW_019100988.1:12797-19720 GCF_001856785.1 Myzus persicae | reverse complement strand
TGCTTACAATGTTGCATAACATTTTGATAATATAATTGCCTAACTATTTGATAATTTAATTAAAAAACATTTTAACTTTAAACCATTCTCATGAATTGAATACAAATTACATAAATCATTAGTATTAACTACAAACATTCTGAAAAATGTTTAAAATAAACTGTATTGGTTTGTCCTTCGGTTTTATAATATATTGTACTGTAATTAATGAATTATCTTGGCATAAAAAATAATGATATTTTTCTTACGCAACATCTACCGTAATCTTTATACATTCAAAAATACACTTTTGATAGAGTTTACCTGAGAATCTGAGATACCTAAAAATGGGAGGCTTTGATGGTCAAATTGTTTGTATAATATGGGAGAAACTGAAATTAAATGCAAATTTGCATTGATTAGCTGCTGGTTTTCTCCATTCCATTATGATTTTCTTGCAGAGGGTATTTTATGCATTTAACAGATTTTTTTATATATTGTAAATAGTTTTCATACCTAAATGAAGTAAAGTTATCAAGTGGCTCATGCAACAATGTAAAGGTGGGTAATAAATTACACTATGAACATTATAACTTATGTAGTTATGGCCATTTAATAAGCCATAACTATTCACAAACTTTAATAATCATTCTGACATTTCTGACACATATTTACGACTTAATAACATGTATCTGGGGTAACTAAAATTCTAGTTGCGATACCAATAACAAAAAAAGGTTTGTTAGGTTCAGGATTTAATTTTCCTTTTAAAACTGCTTTTGAATATAAAACAAAACTGCTCAATTCAGTTGTCTTTCAGTTCTCTATATCATCTGCTGGCAGTAGTAAATAGTAATGGACAAAACCTTGATGGCCTAAATAGCCTTAACATTTTTATATCACTATTTATTCCTTCTCTACTTTCATCTGTCGATTTTATATCCCTTTTCTCTTTAATTCAAAATTCTATTAAATATTTAGTGACCCCAATACACACACAATGCATATAGTCTAAGCAAACAACGTTAATTATATTAATATGTGACTTGAGTAAGTGGGAATCACCTTTGTGATATTCTTCATTTGATTGATTTCTAAAAGTTTCATTTGTTCTTAATGCAGCATTTGTTCTATTTTAAGCTACTGGGCATTGCATATAATCTCCTTCTTTAATACAAGAAGTACACCCAAAATAAGCATTAAAATATTTAACGTTAAGTAAAAAGTTCTTTACGGGGGCATCACAAACTACATTAGACATTTTAACACTTATTCATGTTCCATTTACATTCAAACCACTTCTTAATACTCTAAGGCATCAGCAATAAATAGGTTAAAAAATTCTTTGATCGAATGTGGTTTTTTAAATCCATGAAATATACCAATAAGAAGTACATTATTGGGTAATTCTTTAAAATTTAAAATCATTTTACTTTAAGAACATTTTACTCTAAACAGAAATTGTATTAAATTAATTGAATTATAACCAATTTAATATAGGATGTTAAAAAAAGAAGTCAAGTATATAACATAACAAGTGTATCTAATAAATTTATTTCAGCACAATATATCGATTTTTATTTGAAAAAGCATTAACTTTAACGATATTATTAATCTTTTAGGCCAAATCTTTTTCAAATATTTATAATAGAAAGGTCATTGAATCTATTTTCAACCATTGAAAATCGCATCCAAGTTTTTATTCAGCGCATTGCATAAAAAGAGCGTTCACAAGTGGCTGAACTTATTGGTAAAGTTAACGCCACCTCTAGAAGCTTAAAAATATTTGGGTAGGCATTCACAACAATACATGTTTTAAAATCCTCTAAGGAGATATCATCTTTTCCAGTTGTTAATGTTAAGTAGTTTTTTACAACATTAATTTCAGATTTTAAATTATAACAATCGATATCTAATAACTCCTAGAAAATAAAAAGGTATACATAAGTCATGTGTTACTACTTATTATTAATATTTAAATATAGTCAACTATTAAAATTGTGTGTAATGTAGAATTAGTAAGTGTGTTAATCAAATTAGCCAATTCATGTATGAAAATCAGGGTATTTTAGGAGATGTTACTATGTTGGTCAATTAGACAAAGTTAGAATAATGTATCAATTGACAGTTATATTAATTATAGTGTAGGTATACCTTATAGTGGTCCAGAATTCAATGTTTAGTTTAAAAAAGTTATCAATAGATTCAGCCATTTCCAAACTTTCTGTACAAAACCGTTTCTTCGTATTGACAATAATGGAATCTAAAATTTTAAAGTATTCATTTACACGAAATGAATCTTCAGCAGTAGCATTATCAACTTCATTGGGTTCTTCAGCACCAGAAGTAGTAATCAAAACAAAATCATTAAGTCTATTAGGTTCTCTTCTTATTCGTTTTAATCCTAAAATACAAAAATACTTATAATTTTTATTTTCTACAGTCTACACCTAACTATAAAATTATTATTTACTTTGTGTTTGAAATGATATATCAAAGTTAATGTTGTAGTCTTTAGCAAAGTCTTGGATTTCTAACCATAAATTATTAAAAGCAAGAGTAGATCTACCATTTTCAAAAGTTTGTAAAACACTCTTGATAAGAATTGCTGCATTGCCTAGTGTTGCATTTTTTTCTTGAAACATGTTCCAATGAATATTTATTGTAGAAAATATATTTTTTTAAATAAACAAATGAGCTTGTTGACATATTTGTAAGTATACCTTGAAAAAAACATTAAAATATTATAATCCAATTATTTTAAATGTTTTATACAATTTACCTAAAGCTTCATTTGCATTTCTATCAGTTTGATTATCTGTTTCTTCCTGTAAAACGTTAATAATAGCTTTATAATTGTGTAATATTGCTTCACAGTTCTTAAGCCGACAGTTCCATCTAGTATCACTTAAGCAACCAATATGAATACTTTTTATTCTCAACTGTTTTTGCATGTTAACAAGCATTTGGTTTTTAGTTAGATGAGAAAAATGGATATATAACCCTTCAATAGTATTAAAAACAGTCCTAGTCTCCTGAGTAGTCTCCTATACCAAAAAAGTATATTTATAGCTAAAACAACTAAACATACACTTACAACAAATTACAATTTACCTTAACATATTTGCACATATCAATTACTACAAGATTTATACGGTGGGTCATACAATGCGTATAAATGGCATATGGAAATTTATTTTTAATTTTAGCTTGAACACCATTGAACTTTCCAGACATTATATTAGCCCCATCGTAGGATTGTGCCACAACATGTTATTTTTAGTAAGATAAGCAAATATATGGGCACTTAGGTATTCAGCATCTTGTTTGTCAGAAACGTCAATAAATCCCAGAAATCGTTCTACGATATTAAGGCCAACAGTATACCTTACACATAAAGACATTTGTTCTTGCTTAAAACACCTAAAATAAAAATAAAAAAAATCATTTAGTAGGTGGCGAAAGAACTTCTCTCATTGGGTCTTGGATTATAATCAAAATAATTGTTAAACCTTTACTTAAATTGAATTTTGTATACTTGTAATTTAAACGTTAGATTCTTACCTAGCTTCATCACACATTATACCAAAAACTTTAGTGTCTTCAATTTCTTTTGTAATTTTATGTCTTATGTTCTCAGCACATAAATTAGCCAACTTATCTTGCACAGCATGACTAGTGTAATTGGTAGTATTTTGAAACTTTTCTGTAAATTCTAGATAGTGTTTTGAAATCAAACTGCAAATTTCTTTAAAATGTCCTGCAACAAGAATATATTATATCTATAGGTGGTGAAAAATGTGTCTAGTATTTTAAATGTTATAATAGTATGTACCTATTAGATAATCTTTTAGCAGTGAAAATATAATGTTATATCAACAAGAGTTTTAATATATTGGACATTTTTTTCTACAAGAAGCTTGTGGCTCGATGCTACTTGAGAGTGGACACTTCCTGTTATTATGGTTGAAGTATAAGCTTCCCATTTTGCCATGCAAGTTAAATGCCGTTTACTAGTCGAATGTCCATGCAGTTTACTCTGTTTATTTCCTTTTTTTCCTCTTGACCCAGATAACTAAATATAATAAATATTTTAAGTATGATAAAAATAATTAATACATAATTGAAAAAAATACTTGCTTTTTTCCAGTTGTTGAATCCAATACTCGTAAACGTAGAATCATTATTATCACTTGCTACGCTAAAATTGCGACAGCAAAAACAGCAAATAGCATTATACTATATTCTAGCCAATTAAAGCTAGAATAATAAACGGAATTAAAACCACGGTTTTGTTTCCCAAAAACAGTTTTTGAATACGACTATAATAGTAAAAACAAAATACATCAATTAAAGTTATAAATATACAATAAACTACAACATTTAAAAAAATTTGGTTTTATACTTACCTCAAGTACTGGACGAGCTGGACCAGTCAGTAAAGTTCCTAGATCACAAGTTTCAGGCACCAAATCGACACATTTTGTGGATTCAACTGTAGCTATACTTCCTAGACTACTTAAAGTGTCGTCTGGGTCCGTATCGTCTGTGACATTAGTACTAACCGAGGCCACAGAAGACAGTTTATTTACATTAAAGATCGCAAATAATTTCTATTCAATTAATAATAGTTTAACTTGTTAGCCGTTAACCAGTCAATAGTCAAATGACAAATAATCAATGCGAATAATGCGATATGCGGTATTGCGGTGAAAAACAAAAATACTAAAATTCGTCGATTATGGACTATCGATTTTGGTGATATTGTTTGTAAAAACCCAATTCATAATAAGTTAAAAATAGTATATTTTAAACCGGGACGGCGGGCGACTGCTGAATGCTGATAAACCATCAATGCGGGTGTTATACTGTTTTTACTTATTATTAATATTACATTAATTACGATCGTTCCAAGTTATGACAGTAGTCAGTAAGTTTGTAACCTTACTTAATTACCTTAATTATTATATATTTAGTCTAGTCTCATTAAAATTGTGAGGGCCAGGGGGGCTAAGACCTATACTTAAAACTTCTGTGGGGTGGGGGTAGTCCCCTCTACCCCCCCCCCACACACACACCGATTTCTACCTATGTTGATAGACCATTTGTATGAAATGTGTAAATTGAATTATAAATATTAAACTTCAATGTATTAAGTTAAGGGTGTACTCTTAAATTATAAAAATTTAAAAATTACTTGTTCATCTTGAGGTGGTTGATAACTTGAACTTGATTGAATGTATGGTAGTTGATACACTAAAGATGATTGCTTACTCATTTGATCCAATAATAATGATTGAAATGTTTCATTTGGTGTATTGTGCATTGTTTCAGTCAAGGTGTTTTTTCTCTGTACAGCCTTTTCAGGTTAGGTTAAAACGCGCGGTTCGTCGCGGAAGCAAGGAATGTCTCGTAGTAATATTATAATGTGTTTATCTTTTATGTAACCCCTAACCAATATTTAAAGAATTAAATGTAATATTATGTTGTCAGTAACAATATCTATCGCGATACGAGGGCAGACATTAGGCTGATACCCTCGAATGAAACAAAACGCTCGGGATACATCAGAAGAACATATTGTATGACATTCAACAATTCAGGCAATGGTCGGATCGGCAAGCTACCGAGGAAATCTCGGTGGGCCACTTAAAATATGGACCAGATATGAGTGTTAAGTGGTAACTTTTTCTTTTTATTATAATGACAAATGAGTACAAACATGAGTATAGAAATATATATAATTTAATGAAACTCAGTGGGCCGATACCATGACTATCCTGTTACACCGTCACCGACTCGACAAAGGACGAAAACGTAATACGACAGTAGTATACCACTAAAACATGGTATAAGGGAGGCGTGGACGGAAAAGGACGGATTACTTGTCATTGTATGAGAACGGCTTGCAAGAACACAGCGATACGGAACGCAAACAAACCTTAGACATACCACATATACAAGATGATAAAATGTATAAATTCGACAGTAACACTGAAAGCAGAATGTGCCACAACAAAATACGAATGCACATTGAAATTAAGATGACACTTACGGCTAAGGCGGACATGTAACAAAAACGGCCATAAACCGTCAGTGTAATTAATAAAATAATACGTGATGCTATACAAAAACGACTGTCGCGACATAGCGACATGGCTGGCATTTGGACGCACACTTGGTCAAGGCAGAAGACTGGACATGACATGTCAATATATTAATATTATGTAGATGTCGTTGATAATGACATCTTGGCCAGGTGCAACGGCCGGTTCGTTTTAGTTCAAATCCGCGATGACGGGTGTATCACCAGTTGAAGTCATATGCACTACTATGCCTGCGGTGAAATCACGACTTTCCCACTTCATTTTTGTCGGGCCTGCATATTTCAGCTCATTAAAAACTATTGATGCATCCAGTTCCGGATCTACGTAGTATATCATAATATTATAACTATTATTAAAGTTAAAATGTGCACCTTCGGGCCATGCTCTTGTAGCACTGTCGTCCGACATTTCTACCTCCATAATATTATGTACCTACATGGCTACAAATCGATACCCGATATTTGACAACATATAATGTATATATTATATATTACACATATTATGTGCATTGACCATTGATTAAGTTTTTATTTTGAACAGTCAACAAACGTGTTCTTATATATGATTTCATGAACAACAACAATGATTGTAGTTCTTTAGTTGTGAAAAAAAAGTTTCCAAAGTTTCCTCCCGAAAATATTCCATTAAAAAAATTCTTTCTGTTTTAATACCATTTAATGGCACGCTATACCTTCACCGACGGTACAGTCGGCGGCACGCAGTATAATCAAAAAAAAGGGCCAATACGACACGAGCCACGAGGTTTGTGGCCGAACCGAAAGGCAAAATAACGGGGCACGGCGACGCGGAGTCACGTCGTGCCAACGGTTTCAAAAG
>NW_019100988.1:9428-11927 GCF_001856785.1 Myzus persicae | reverse complement strand
TAATTAAAAATTCATTAAGTTTTTATTTTGAACAATCAACAAACGTGTTCTTATATGATTTAATGAACAACAACAATGATTGTAGTTTTGTAGTTGTGATCTTTCCTAATGATTATATTATGTTCAAAGTTTGCTCTCGAAAACATTCCATTAAAAAAATTCTTTGTTTTAATACCTTTTATAGGTAATTCATAGTTTTTTTTTTTTTTTTATTAGCTGCTGGTATGAAACCATTTTAGCTCAACAATTATTTTCTTAAGGGTTTACATAATTCATAGTTATATCTATGATTTATTTGTATAACATTACATTTTTATATATTATATATATTTGCCAAGTTTAAGTAGTTTAATTTATTTATCATTTATTAAATGTAAATAATGCAATTTATGAACCAGAAAATATGTTTCTATCTCAATCGTCTACAATAATTTATAGCTATTTTTTGTAATGTTTGATACAGTGAAACCTGTATATAACGGACAGTCACGGGACCAAAATAATTGTCCGTTGTAGACAGGTTTCAATATATTAAAAATTAAAATTTTTATGTACATTTGTATTGTTTTATATTTTATAATATTCACACATTAGGTATAATCTTTAATAATATTATACATATGATAAGATATATGTATTATACACATACATTCTACATTCATTAAATTTAAAGCTTTAAGCGGCACAGGAGGTGGCGTTGCTAAGGAAAAGATGTACAACTCTGCCTGCGAACCGATAGAAACTGAATAAGAATAAGAACGTTTGATACTCATGGTTATCATTTATACGTATTGCAATTTATATCTGGATATCTTTTTTTTTTTTTTTTTTTAAATAGCGTTTATTGAAAAATTTACTATCTATACAAGTTATGTACAATGAGTAAATTGGAGGGAGGAATGACAATGATGGGGCAGTGAAGGGAAGCTCACAGTTGAGCTACCTTTTAATGACCTAACCTGGATATCTTGGACTGTATAAATTCAATAGGCAATTAGCGTTATCGTAATCGGCGATTATGTATTGGTCGCAGAGATTTTAAATAATTGTATTTAAAATCTCTGGTTTTCACTGAATGACCTAATTGCGTTCCTTATCGACGCTGTTTCATAAACAAAAACATAACATAAACATAGATTTTAACTGATTACTGATTCTGCTATAAATAAATGAATATGGCTATAGCCTAGGTTAGGTTAGGTTAAGCACCTTAATAATTAATATGTGGAACATGGTATTAGGTATTATCATGTTTTCATAATTTTACTAGATAATAATATTATTTTTGTGCGTACCGACCATGAGCACACAATCAGTTATACGCTATTACAATATTGCATGTATGCCCCCTACGCTGTTTTACACTATTCAACTATTGTAATATTTATTAATTGGGTTCGTATCATTCGTATCGTGTTCGCTGTTGTCTGCTTGACGTCCCTACAGATTGTTAATAATTGTATTGCATCAACCCTATACTCTTGTTTTCATTGTTTAAATTTATTTAAATTGAAATACAATGAGTGATTGCGATTCTTCAATTGAAGTCGATCAGGTTGCAGATTCGAAAAAACCAATTTTATCCTGGCCAAATTATCAAAAATATTTTAAAGTATTAACTATTAAGAGTCATTGAGGATAATTTTTTTTACAAGAAACTGGCAGTGAAATGCTTAAGTTGTGTCGGTACAAAGTGTTACAAGGTGGATTCACGTTCAAACTCTAATATAAGAAAACATTTAAGTGTAAGTACAATGTTAATTTCATACCTGCCTATGACAGTTGACCCATATACTATCTTGTGTGTTAAATTAATTTTAAATACCACACAAATACCTAATATATTACAAAAATACATAAAAAACAGTGGCGCACAGCTTTTTAAAAGTCAAATTTCAAGTGCATAGATCTCATTATTCTATATTATGTATTTTCCTAGGCCCCCACACGAGTCATCTCAGAGGGGCCCAGTATTCTTGTGTATATGAAATAAAATAAAATAAATAACCCCCTCCCCCTTAAAAAAAATCCCAGTTGTGCCACTGATCAAAACTTATAATGTTAAGTAAAAGGTTATATCATTTCATTTTATTCAGACACAACATTCAACTATATTAAAGAAAATTGATCACGTTGATAACGCAACGAACAAAAACACTTTAAGGAGATGAAATGATGGATCATTGAAGCATAATGCTGGTAATTCTTTAAGACAATCAGATAAAAACAACCAGTTTTAGAAGATTTTTTAAACAACAAAAAATTAACTAGTCAAAGTAAGAATGTGTATTGTGTATTGTTTGTTTTTATTTTTTGTTTTATTAAATAGTTTTTGGTTACAGCATTAACAAAAGTAGTTGATATTTACATGACTACATGACTATATACTGATACATTGCTTGTGAACGATACGGTTGTTAATGATTTAGAAGAAATCGACGCATTCAACTTGAACATTCTAAATGATGAAGACCATGATTTGCCATATGCATTACCAAA
>NW_019100988.1:0-8310 GCF_001856785.1 Myzus persicae | reverse complement strand
TTTTTTTCTAGGACTCTAAAAAAGCTTTGTCTAATCTTGCATACAAAAAACAGTCAAGAAGCACTTTTGCCAAGTCTACCGCTTTGTGGAACAAAGAAGGTCGCTCAACTAAGTCAGTTGATTTAGTTAAACAAAATCTTGGTGTTTATTTAATTACGCCCAACGAGACACATTGGAATTCACTGTATGATGCAGTGGTGCTGCTTAGTAAATAAATTAAAAATAATGAACCTAAGTTTAGAATAATAATGGACTAACTGGCTATTGGCAGGTAAATTGTAAATCCTAAAATATTATTAGTTATTTTATCTAATTTTTTTATGAATATTTCCAGATTTGATAGAAGTGATATTGATTTCATGTGTTAATATCAAACAATTATGAGGGCAATTTCAATAAGCTTGGATTTACTCCAGGGTGATACTAACATGTACTTTGGTAATCTCCTACCTACAATTTAAGAATTAAATTATAAATATGAATTAATGACAAGTGATCAAACAATTTCTAATTATATGAAACTTCTGGTGACTACCATACTGCCATTATGTAATAATTAACATTTTTTAAATACATTAATCTTATTTAGCCAAGTACTTAAATTGTACAATTTTTAATTTCTTTTCATTTGAGTTGTTTTTGGTTTACTTTATTGGTAAATACTATTTACTAAGTAGTAAATATATAGTATCTCTTAGTTCTTACAGTCTTATTGGTGTATAATGTAAAAATTTAATCAGCTTATCTATTATTTATATTTATATTTCTGTGTGGTACCTACATTTATATACTCATGAGCTAAAATAAACAAACTTAATTGATAATAATTTTTGTTTTTTAGGCATAAAAACAAGGTTTGCCGATTATTTGATAGACAAGTTTTTAAGTACTGCTGAAGTCTGCCACCCACTATTTAAAAAAGCATAAATTACAAATGATATAAAAAAATAATTGGCCCCAGAGTATAAAGTGCCTGTTATGACTTACATACCAGTGATAATGACAATAATGTTGTAGAAGATAACCAAATGAAAGATAATTTACCTTCCTTTTTTACCTGGTCACAAAATTCCTGAAATTAAAAATCAACAGTTACTGATGAAATAGATAGATATTTGGGCTCTTCTCCAACAAAGACTTTAGATTGTTTGCATAATTTACCCACTATCAAAAAAGTAAGATTAGTTAAAAACTTCTTATACTATTACTAGTAATATTACAAAAACATTTGTACTTAGTTTTCAGGTATTTGTACAACACTCCACTACCTAGCAGTGAATCAGTAGAGAGAGTGTTTAGTGTTGGTGGTGCAACAATTACAAAAAAAAAGAACAAATATGACGAATCAATATTTTGAACAAATAATGTTCTTAAAATGCAACACTCAAATGTTTAATTAATATAATATATTATGAATGATTCAGAATTAAATTAATTTTTTTGTTTTGTATTTGAAATTTATTTCAAATACTTCCCTATAGATAGTATTTGGGTGGTATTTTAAATACTTTATATTATAAGTATTTTCTTACAACACTGATCAGTATACACTATACATAAACCTAATCTTGTCACCATATAGTGTCTCTGCATCACATTATAGTGATAGTCATACATTTTTGTCTTGGAAACATCGAGCTCACAAAATCCTAAACAAAATATAATAAATGTGTTAGTAAATGTTAAACACATTAAAATGTCAAGTATATTTACCAATATAGCTTTATCAAATTGAATAATCTTGTTCACTAGATTGACTGTGTTAGGTTATCACTGTAATTGGTACAGCATTTAAAATTGGACCTATAAATTAACTTCTGGTATAGCCCAATGTAGGTAAACAAGGAAGAAAATAATAATAAAAAAAAAAGAACACAATATACTATGTAATATTATGTAGGGTTTTTTATTTGTTAAAAATCTATGAATTTCTTTTTGAAGTCTATAAAATTAATATAGTATTTTGTGGTTTTCAGTTCAAAAGGGTCTTTTGTTCATTTTTATACCAATTTTTTAAAGCCGTGCAAGCACGAACAATATTATTGCGGATTTAGTTTTAGGAGACAAATTCCGGTTAGCATATATGATAATATTTGTATGAAGAAAAGTGTTAAGCTGAAGATTTTGATTAAATATCCCTAAAATATAATGTAGGTATCAGCTGTATAAAATGAATACTGTTTTGTGATGGTGTTTAAGTTAATATATTAGATGGTGCTGATCCAATACAGCTAAATAAAAAAATCCAAGCACTGCAGGTACTTTTAAATTTAACAATGGCTAAAAATTAAAATGTAGAAATATTTTATTTATTGTTTATTTACATGTTTAGCTAAATAAAGGTAACACAACAGATCAAAAGGTATAAGACAGGTAGTAAACTTTTTATAAAAATAAAAATAAAAAAAAACATTGATAATTTCTACTTATTAACATACATTTACATTAGAGTCAATTACTGTTTTTGATAAAATATATTCTACCAACAAAGTTTTGGTTTTATTTTCAAATAAGCCAAGTATTCAAATGTCATCTGTTAATTTTTTGGAAATATTTGTTTTCAAGTTAGATAAAGGTATTAAATCTTGTTGATAACAATTAATTAACTTAAGATATTTTTGACAGTTGATGTACTAAAACTTACTATTTTATAAAACTAAATAAAAATTATACAATCATCCCACAAATATATAAATAAATATTACAAATAAAACATTTTTAAAAAACAAACAAACAAATTTTGTATTTTTGTGAACTTAATATTTTTGTAATTATTTGCAATTTTTCTCATTATTCATAGATATAAACAATAAAATAAAATATGAAATTTTTAAATTATTATTTAAGAAATCAATTACCATTTTCAATTTGCTAAAATATTTTTTTTTAAATAAAATTTCCCTGGGTGATTGATTTAACTGACTTAAAAATTAAATTATATCATTTCAGCAAGTTGTCCATATTATTCTATTGATAAATATCTGATCTTTAATTACTGTACATAGTTTGTTGGCTTATATTATAACTTTTTACTTAACTCTATATAGGACGTAGATGATTTTTATTAATTGTGATCTTGATATGTCAACAAAATAATTTTTTTTACATTATTTAAATAGACAGTTTATCTATTAAAACGAAAAAATGGAAATAGTGACTTCTTGGATAATGGATATTTCCAATCTTATAAATAATTATTTTGTATTCAAACCTAGTGTACTAACTTAAGACTTATACTAATGTATGAACTAGAATTAAGTGATTTGATTTAATTTTGTATAATTATGATAAGAAACAACTCATCAAAAATTTGATTAATGATTCCACAAATTTAAATTTTTGGGGGTCACAAACAAATGAACAAGTTGACTTATGATTCTTATGATCAAATGATTCACTGAATCAGTTCATCAAAGTAAACATGTCCTACTTGGTTACTCAACTATGTATTCTTCAGTTCATTCATCTGAAGTTGTATTTTGTTAATTTAATCTAGAGTTAAATGTTTTTTTTTTGCTTGTATTGAATGACAAACATTATCTAAAAAATATATCCAATTATATTTTAAATTTCAGCTATACAAATTTTTTTTTAATACATGTTAACGATTTACAAAACACACTTTACTGATTGATTTACAAAACACTCTTTATTGCTCTAATTTACAAAATAAGTAAAATAATATAATTAGAAATACAAATTCAAAAATAGTACGGTGCGCAACGACCGTCCGAGAAGTGCGTTGCGGTAGACTGCTCTACTCTCCACCAGTTGAGAGCATTCTACTCTCCTACATCCCCTCTTAAGCATACTATATAATATTAATCGTTATCATACACATATAAAATCACAGTTTTTTAATAATTTATCCATTAGGTATTTATGTGTCTATATCGTGTAACTAATGTACCTACTCCCTTATACATAAAATATATACAGATTTTAACAAGTAAATGCAATTTTCAACTTTTATATAACTTACAAGTTTGAAAAAATGTACAACTGATAAATAAATTATCAATTATGTATGTTTTGGAAACTTCCTTTAAAACAAAAAATATTACAAATAATTGTTGTTGAACGTATAATTTAAAGCATTAAACCGTATTCAGCATTAATTGTTACATCTTAATGTTATTGGAAATGTATATCACTTGGATCATGTGTTACTATATAGTATATCAGCATGGTACGATGTGACATGTAACTTATTATTTACGTAATTTGACAACTTTTTTGGCATTAAATAATTCAAATCGGTCTAGTAAATTCATGTGTGCCTAACTAACAAACCTAAAATGTTCATGATAATTTTTTTTTAAATACTATCTATTTTAAGAATTATCCACAGCGACCTCTGCAAAGTATAAACTATACTTGTAGTACCTACTTAAATTGTAAGGTAAGTTTTTAAAATATAAAACAATAAATATAGGTAGGTACGAGGGTAGCATTTTATTTCCCCCATCACTTACCTTTATGTGAGAGCCTTAGGTACCTACACGGCTGTATACATATTATATTATTTATTTCTTACATTGTAGTGTAGTAGTTTAATATAACCACACAATTTTGTATCAAATACATCGGTGACTGCACACTATTATAGAATAATATTGTTTAATAACATATTAATGCCGAGCCTAGAGAGAATACTATAGGCACGATTAAAGTATCCATTTTTTTTATTACTTCCGTAAATTCCCAAGCCTAATATTGAATTTTTTTCAAGCCCCGACACTTCTAGAGTTTTATGTTAAGTTATAGTTAAACCGTCAAGACTAAAAAGTAAAAACAATATTGTTAGATGCGGGACGTAAAAATTGACTCGCCACAGTAGTGAATCTAAAAATCTAAATGGCCTATACTCAGAGTGACGTGTTTTGCATTGAATAGATTTAAACACAATATTCTGTTTCGGAATTTGAAATAAAAAATGTATCGTGTAATCCAAAGAAGTCAAAAACTCGAAAACTGATGACAACATATTACATTATTATAATACCTATCATCTATGGCAAAAGCCGATCGTCGTCACTCACCGGAGGCGATTCACAATTCTAACAATTTCATTGAACAAAAGAGAAATATGTATAGCAACAATAAACATTTACTCATGACAAATTAAATTTGTCATGCATTTACTCACATATTTCATTCTACTCAAGTAATTTTTATAAAAAATCTCGATTTTTCTTCAATTCGGATTTAGATGAAGAAAGAAGATCCTCGATATGGCGTCTGCACTCAAAATATGGCGCCTTGCAGCTATATATTACCCGCAAAGTCGATGTATACGTAAGTTTGATTACTTATTCTTTTGGGGCTTAAATATTTTACTTTTAGTCTTAAAATTAAAATTTTATTTGCTACCCGGGTGAAGTAGCGACATATTTTTTGTTCCCGATCGCGCAAAACAAAAAAATACGGTATCACAAACGACGACGGCATATCCAGGTCGCAGAATAATAACATATTTATAAAATTAAATAGATATAAAATAGTGTTGTACATACTAGTCATATTACAGTAGTACAGTACACGAGAGTTTTTATGTCCCGCAAAATTCAACAATTTTTATTTTTAGTTTATGTAAATGTTAAATTGTAAAGTAATATATGAATATTACTATGTCGTCTGCTTGTGGTCGAACCGTGAATTAAAGTGACGCCGTCGTACATCAAACATCAAATTATTTTATAAAGCTGGGAAAGTCGCTCTGCTGATTATTGAATATCCATCGAAAATTAAATAAGGAAATTTTAAATTTTAAATATTCTCAAATAGCTTATACATACCTAACCAATGCACTCAAAATAGTAATTATTAATTTCATGCCCGACAGTATTCGGAGAAAAGACTATTGGAATTTTACAAAATTTAATTGGAATGGTCGGTTTACGATAAATGTGATGCATTAGGCACTGAATATTTTTATGTTAAATCTAAAAAGTAGTAATCACATTTATTTATTATAAGATTTTTGTTTAATAACTCAAAAAAATATGCTTGTGCTTCGAATATTTAAACACCACCTTTATTAATTATTAAATTAAAAATTAAAATAATATTTACTTTATATATTGTCGTAATTTAAATTTTAAAATTATAAATTATTTTGGTTAATGTTATACCCATTCATTTCATTATCTTAATGATCTAATCTCAAACACGGACCTCTTTGATATAAATATTTGTAATATAATATCTATCTATGGTTTTATCATATTGACGTAGTATAAATTATAATGCAATCCGTGGCGATTGTCGAAGTAGTTGCAAAGACGCAATCGATCTAAAATTTCAGTTAGCAAAGCTGCAAACATGAACAAGAAACATGAAGAGATCCGTACGGTTTTTTTTTCATAATAAATCTCAATATTTTAAGATTTAAGTTCAGTCGTATTTCTGATTTATTCCGCAGTGCACATACAATATCAGGAATTCCGCCGAAGCCCGAAAGCGTCGATGTTTAAAGTAATTAATATTGGTTTCATATTTTTTTGGTGCTTAAATTTATTTTTTATACTTCAAATAAAAATTTAATTTCATGAAAAATAATATGCTACCTCTGTGTAGACACATTATTTCTGAGAGCAAATGCATAAAATACGAGAGATCAAATAATATACAAACGCCGCTCGTCGTCGTCGTTTTTCTGCTCCCTGATCGTAGGGTTATTTTATAATTATAACCTATTTTTAAGTACCTACTTGAAATAGACATTTATTAAATGGTTTAATTTATAAATACTCGTTATAAGTGATTACTCATAAGACACAATTTTAATTTATAACATATAATTTTTTTTAAATCCAAAGTTAGCAGTTACAGGACACTATTAATTTAGTGTTATATATATTTCTTTGTTCTATTATATATTAATATTACATTATATTATAGTTGTATCTAAAAACCAAAAATGTTCACAGAGTGGTAAAATCACTATCCTAACCAATAATCAACTCGCACGAGTGATTATGAAAAACATTATACTTTTATACTAGTATCTTTATATAATATAATAAATAGTAATGAAATAAATAGATAAATTGATAAATTGTTCAATTAAAAAAAAGAGACATCTCTTATTACTATAGTTGACTTTCGTACCAATGTACCAACATATATTTTTTTTTACTCTTTCACATATAAAATTACATGTGGTTTCATTTTTATTGAACTAGGGGTACTTTTAATTTTTTTTGCCAAATCATTGTGCACTTCTCATCTATTTACACGTCGTACATACGCTACATAATGATCATGTCCATAAGAATTTATTTTACAATTTATTTTTTATTTTTTTTGTTTCCGTCATTACGTTATTTTGGGAGAGTAAAAGTGCTTAGATTTTCTTCAACAAGCATCTTTTCTGGTAGAAATGTGAATAGTATCGGTACTTCAAGGGGTCAAAAGTAAAAAATTCTCAATATAGTTTTCAAAAGCGGCAGGAAAAACAAACAAAAAATTAAGGAAAAAAGCTAATTTTTACGGAAACCCGGTTTTCAACAAAATCTATTTTTGTTTTTGATGCAACTCTCAAAAAAAAAAAAATACTGTAGATATACATGAAATTTTTACTGAATATTTATAACGACATTTCCTATAAACCATACAATTTTAATATTTAATTTTTATAAGCATTTGAATTTTGAATTTTGTCAAAATAAGTAAAAGTCACGAAAATGTGCAAAATACTTTGAGTAAGAATATCATAAAAATGTTTCGTTTTATATCTAAGTTTTTAAAACCTAGTACATGATTCCTTATAAGTTTGTCTACCTTTATCGAAAAAAAAATTCTACCGGAAAGTAAAATTTAAAATTTTTATAAACATTTGAAGTTGATATTTTGACAACATTGGATATTCACTCCATTTCTCATATAGGGATTTTTACTTATTTTATTATAATGGAAAAACCAATAATTGCAGATATTTGAAATTCACATCATTTGTTTATATTTTCAATTCATATACTTCATACAATTTTCAAATTATTACGACTCGTTTTGAGCTGTTTACACACAATTTAAATTTTGAATTTTTTAAGTTTATTTAGTTTTTTTTTTCTATAATTGTTAATAAAATTGTATTTGTTGTGCAAAAAAGCTTGAAAATTCAATAAAATTCTCCTGATAGATATTTAAAATATTAGTTAAAAACTATTTAAAATACATACACCTAAAAAATTTCATAAGCCAGCCCAGGCTTGCAGTTATTATTATACTAAATCTTAATTATTTTTTACATATAGGTACTAGGTACTCTCATAACATATTATCTAACTCTAATTTATTGCGATAATT
>NW_019100987.1:0-19710 GCF_001856785.1 Myzus persicae | reverse complement strand
CAATTTAAATAGTACAGCAATATATATCTCACTAAATGCATTGTTTTATTTAAATTATAATAATACATAATATGATTATATTAAATATGATGTTCTCCTATTTTAAAATAATAAAGTTATATTACCTAACATATTTTGTTCATGTTTTATTTTATATTATGAAAATTAATATATTATTGAGAACTTATTAAAAAGTTTTCCATGTAAAATAGTATCCTATCAATGTATATTCCTGATGAAAATTATCAATTTTGTCCTTGGCTCAGACTTACAGTGGCGTATATAGGATTTTGTAGGAAGGGAAATATACATTAGCAAACGTATAGAATTTCCCTCAGGGGAGGGGGTAATTCACCTACCATCGACATCACAATATTATGAATTATTAACAAATAAGAGTCCATGGGAGAATGGATCTATCCTCCACCCTGTAAATACGCCACAGCGGATTTATGACAGATACTTGGTTTTGGTTTGGGATTTATGAAGTGAATTAATTTCAATGAAAAGTACAAAACACAGTATTGGCTCTTGCTGTGTTTTATAGTATTCATTTAAATTAATTCACTTCATAAATCCCAAACCAAAACCAAGTATCTGTCGTAAGTTCGAGACAGAACAAAATTGATAATTTTTATCAGGAATATACATATTGATAGGGTCCTATTGTATCTAGAAAAAAATTTCAATAACTCATAATCAAAACTTATCAGTGGCCCAATAATGTTTAGTAAACTGGCTCTCCTGTAAAATATTGAAAGTGGTAGTTACTGTGTTTCGTTTTTAGACAGCCGCACGGACTAAGATATATATCTTATTCCGTGGTTTAAACTATCAATATTCTTTTTCAGATATCTGATACCTACTCATAACCAGTGATGCCAGGTATGTGGGATGTTCCCACTATCCCACATCCCACGGCGCGGGTAAATATTAGTATATTACCATTAAATTTTGTAAAAGGGACAATGAGTAGTTTTTCAATAAATCATCGGTAATGTGGGGGCATTTTGGTAAGTAAAATGAATTAATAGTGAAACTTAAAAAAAGATGAAGTATATAAATATATGTAATATGTATTAAATAAAATATACTTGTGTGGGATTATTGGTAGATGTGATATCCAGCGCGGCCAACAGTCGTAAAGTCGATTGCTCGGGAGGACAAGGTTCAGTACAGTACTCGAGACAATTTGTTTGACTAGAAAAAGACAACGTGTTTATTGAGCGTAAATCGTAGTGTGGACACAAAAGGTTGGCGACAGCGGCACGTCGTTGACGTAGGTTCCGCGTAGCGAAGAGCGAGATCGGTGGCGATCATGAAAGACGTTGTACGTCTCGTTAAGAGTAGCGCGGGCGTCGTTGACGGTACGAGATCGGTGGACGCTATTGCCAGTGCAAGTCGGCGAGTCTGAGGGACTGCGGGCAAGGGTGCGTGCGCGCAACTGTAACGTTGTGTAAGCCGGTCGGGCGAGAAAAGAGACCGAGTAAAAAAGCGGATGGCGGCAAGTGGCGCGTCGTCGTGAGACGCGGCTTGCCGGTCGGCGTGAGGACGAGTGCCAACTGTCGCAGGGGGGCCAACGGAAAGCGAGTATTGTGGCAAGAGTTGCCACTTACTCAATGATATTAGTATCAACTTTTACAAATTATGGTTTAATATTTTTAACCTGGTAATCGGCTTACGTGGGCTACCCACATACGTAACAAACGACTATAGTGCGGTCGACGAAAAGTAGGCCGCGATCGTCACGCGCCTACCGGCCGTTTTACGGCATGGGTCTCCAAACGTTTTCCCGCCTAATATAATTTCAAATCGTGTAATGTACTAACGTTTATGGTAAAAAAAAAAAAAAATAATAATAATAGTACTCCCAAACGTAGAACCCCTGGATTTACGAAAAACGGCCGTTAGGCGCGTGACGATCGCGGCCTACTTTTCGTCGACCGCACTATTATAGTACTCAATAATCGGCAAAGACAGCTTCGCCTCTTCTCTTTCAAACACGTCTCACCACATAATAAAACCCTTATGTATTAACTACTCCTCAAACCTATCTGGTCCTATGGTATCCAGCTCTGGGGATCAGCCAAAGAATCCAACATAAACCGATCCAAACTTTTCAATCTAAATGCCTCCGGCAAATAACCAAAGCTCCCTTCATGTGTCGAATGACACCCTCCACGGGAACCTCCTCATTCCAGTGGCGTGTTGAACGTGATTTTGATGGGCAGGTGCCCTATAATTTTGGGTGGGTGGGTGGTGAGTACTGGATTTAGTGAGAAATATTGTTGTACAAAACTAACTACATTTGAATATGATATAAGAATAAGAATAAGAATTAATAACTATACTAAGATACTCAGTAGTATAGTACCTCAATATTGTGAATAAAAACACAAAACATGGCTATTCAAAGCATTATTTAGTTGATATTTACGTGGTAACTACATACTACAAGTTACAATTGTACTCTATATACTACTGAAGTAGCTTATAAATAAAGAAAATCGTTATCATTCAACGGGTATTCCCAATTCCTCGCGACCGATTTTTTATAGGGAGAGAGGGGTCACACACTATTTAAAATGTAAAAAAAAAAAATTATAAAACACTTCAAAAAATAGCAAATACGGCCAATGAGGGGGAGGGGGCAGGGCCCCTGTGGCTCCCACTGGGTGGGTGGTAGGTCAATCAAAAAATTAATTGTCCGATAAAATATTTCACTTCGGCACGCCACTGCCTCATTCCAACAGTAAAAAACGTCGTCAAAACTCAATACAAACGTTTCCACCTCAAACTTGCAAATCACCGAAACCCTCTCGTCCAAAACCTCTCCTCCTGAACAATCCCAGGCGACCCTGGCCGACGTTTAAAGCATAACTGGTGAAGTGATCTGCAAATCTCAACTATCTTGCCATGGAATGCTATTAGTAATAGTGCTATTATGTAACCATCCGTAGTGCTTATTGTAAATTTCTGTTACAGATTGTACAAATTAATATTAAAATATAATATAAATATAAAAATATAATTTTAATACAAATTTAAATATGTTAAAAAAAAAAATCCGGTAATAAATGCTAATACTCGACAGTCAACAGTCGTGTCTCGAGGTTACTTATAAAATAAACTGTGGACTGTGGTTACTTATAGCTATATTGTTTTGTATTTAATTATTTCCTTAATTTAAGTTTAATTTCCGGGAATCCTAAATAACTAATTAGTAATTCTCAATATCTAAATTATAGCTATGAGTGATTATTTTAATACAGACAATCCAAATGAAGAATTTGGTACACCCCAAAAAACGAGCGATGAAAAACGAACTTTCAAAAAAAGAATCTCCAGTGTACAGAAAAAAACAATTTCAACCGTAGTGGTTGTCAGATGATAAATATAAATCTTTCCAGAACGGTTGAACAATTAATTAGTTGAAATTCAAGAATTTTTTGATAACAAACGAAAACCAATTTTAAAGTTTGCCAAATCTCTTTGGTTAGCAATGCACCAATGTGTGGTCAGGATATTAGAATGTTGGCCAAGTCTCATTTAATATTTAGAATTACCCTGTATGAGGATAAATTAAAATCTGCACAGACAATATTAGATGAGCTTTTAAACCCATACACAAAATGCTATTTTTTATTTTTTAAATATTCTTTAAACTATTTGAATACATTAAAGCCTTTTTTCAAATTAGAGAAATAATGATTCATAGACATTTGACCTGTCATTTAATGAAAATAATTTGTCAAAACTTTGTGAAACCATCATTAATGGAGAATATTAGCTGCTTTGACTTTGAAGACATTCCAAATTTATTACCTGTTGGTGAAGTATTTGTGGGTGTAGAATGTCAGTCTCTATTGGATTCACAATCAGAAGATAATATTAATTTATTATCCAACACAGTTATCCATATTACTCTATTGATAAATGTCTTAATCTTTGATTTCTAAACATAGTTTTTTGGTTAAAATAAAAAAATTAATGATACTGGTTATGAAGATTATTGAGACTAATATTATTTATTTTTACTTAACTCCATATATAATAGATATGTAGATGATTTTTATTTATTGCTTTTTATGTGTCAACAAAATAATTTGTTTGCATTATTTAAATTCAAATTTCATGTTTAAAAACGAAAAAATGATAATTGTGACTTCTTGAATACTGGATATTTGCATTTTTACAAATTATTATTTTGCATTTAAACCTAGATTACAAACTTATGTCTTTTATTAGTGTATGAACTTGAACTAAGCAAATTAATTTAATTTTGGATAATTATGATAAGAAACAACTCATTGTAGATTTGATTAATGATTCAATTAAATGAACTTGTCTTGGGGAACGACAAGTAAATTAACAAATTCACTTATGATTCTTATGATCAAATGATTCACTGAATAATCTGAACCATTACATTTAATTGAAAGAACAATGTATTTTTTAGTGTTTTTTTAGTTCTTTGTACCTCAAAGTTATATTTTGTTTATTTAATTATACTTGAATGTTTTTTTTTCGCTTGGATTTAATGAAAAACTTAAAATGAATAATATAAATACATAATTATATTTTTTATTTTAGCTGTATAATTTTTTTAATAGATATATAAAATCTTAGTTTTATAATAATTTATACATTACTTTTGTGTCTGTATCATGTAACTTTTAAATGTGCCTTATACATAAAATATATTTCGATTTTAAGCAACTAAATGCAATTTTTAACTTTTATGGTTTGTAAATTCTAAAGAATTAACAACTGACTCTAATTTTATTTTATTAATTTATTTATTAAAAGTACTGCTCGCGAGGGTAGAGAGTACAGTATGATAATGAGAATAAGTAAAAAGCTAGTAAAAGTATGTTTTCAATTAGCATAATAGAATAAACTAAAAACAAAGTAACATTTTTTTCAACTTACAATAATTAACATTGAAAAAGAAATCAAAGTCGGATAGATTATTGTTACAATAATGTACAATTCTACTGATGGGACTATGGGGAAGAAAAATTGGGATTACTCGGTGTAATATGAAATAGGTAATTATTTCTAGTATTAACTGAGGGTGCTCTAAAATCGATAAGACTCGAGAGCTTAGGACAGTTGACAGTACCATTGAATAGCTTATATAAAAAAAAACAGTCAATTTAATCACGCCTTCTTCCTAGATGGGATATTTTACCTCGGTTCTTGACTTTGTCAGTATGTAAACCACACAAATTTATTAATTAATTAATTAATCATTCTAATAAAAATTCTTTGGATTTTATCAATTAAGCCTGTTTGTTGGGGGTTTCAAATCAGTGAACCTAACTTAAAAATAATGTATGTATGTTCTTGAAACTGCCATTAAAACAACAAATATTACAAATTTACAAATAATTGTTGTTAAACATATAATTGAACACATTAAACCGTATTCAACATTAATTGTTGCATCTTAATGTTATGGGAAGCATATATAACTTGGATCATGTGTTTTTATTACAGTATTGTATTGTCATTGGTATTTAAAGAAGTTCATATGCTCACATTGTTTGTCAACAGTCAATACTTTATTTAACAATAGGTAAATAGGAAATCTAAATTATTATGAGTTCTGTGTTATACAGGTTCAACAGTTGTGTCACAAACACCCTATTTTTGGACATTCAGGTTATAATTGCAGGTGAGTATGGTTGGGTGGCTCCGATGTGCCTTAATGGATAAAAAGTTTGTGATCCTATTGGCCTTCATTAAATATTTATTTTTTGTAATCTATAAATTTAACATAAGCCAAGTATACAAGTGCAGTTTCATATAATTTTAATATTTATGACTATATGCAACACTTGATGGTGTTGAGCAACTCATTGTTCTAGATTAGTTAAAATTAAATTTACTAGTCATTTATATTTTAATAATTGTATACTCGTGTGGAATTTTTAAGCAATTTGCACTTTTGTAATTTTTTAGTAATTAATCATTATATTGTCATTAATTATAAAGCTCATTATCATTTACAGAATCATGACACACATTGTTGGAGCTCCAGATGTGTATGAAAACCAAATTAACATACAACGTAGTCATAACTAATTTAAAAACATCACTAGTAGTAAGTATTTAAAAAATGTTGTACTTAATAGTATAAATATTTTTTTTGGTTACCTTAAATCCAATTTTTTTAATAGGCCCACGCTGGAATATTCCAGCAGGGCCTCAAATTTATCAAATGTTTAATAACTGCCAATATTTACAGCGGGTGACCAAGATCTTTTTACATTTCGGAATTTTCTATTGTAATTCGTTATTTATTCTTCAAAAATGTAGTTATTCAAATTTTTAATTCTTTTAATACCAGGTTTTTGACAAACCAAAATTATTATACAACTTATGTAGCTCGTTAAGAGGATTAAAACATTTCGTAAGTCCAATATTTTTAAATTTCCTTATGGCACAATAATAATACCATAATATTTGAATTGTACAGTAATTATACAATAATATTTGAATTTGAAAATACATAAATTTGGGAAATAAATTTGGAATGGACTAGGAGTTTTTATATTTCAACATTGGTATTCCTGCATTTTTGTTCGGCCCCGGTTTATGCGTCTATTCCATGAGATATTTCTTATCACGAGGCCGAACTGCTCGATGCTTAGATCATATACACTGGATAGAGCTATGGTTTAAAATCTTGAAGCATAGCTGTTCGTGCCCGAAGTCATCACTGCGCATGAGCAAAGGATATGATCTAAACATTCAGTACCTGATCGTCCTTATCACTATAACTTATTATTGTTCCTTCCCCTTCCCACGCGATCAATTTCATTTCTCACGCATGCGCAATAAGTACTTCGGGCATGAACAGGTCTGCTTCAAACACGGACTAAGCGTGATATACGCTATAGCTCTATCCAGTGTATATGATTTAAGGCTCGATGCCTCTCGATGCCCGAATCGTTTTATTGTACAATAATTTTTTTATACTATCAACTTAAACTGGCAATCATATACCTTTTGATCTTCACTTTCATGTGTAGCCATCACAGATATATAAACATACGTTTATAATATAACATATGTTTATATATCTGTGGTAGCCATTGAACTATATGATAACTGGAATGCTCACCATAGATAGTATATATTATCTATGAATTATGATCCAAAACCTACTTTCCAAGAGTGTAAAGGTATACTAGCGCTGCAAGAGAATTAAATGTATACTACTAGATTGACTATTTAAAAATATATATTATAGAAAGATATAATGTTATGTTTTTTTAAATGAATTTAAGCATTAATTAAATTTGTGGTATTAACAGATTTTAAGTTAAATAGTTTTATAAAAGTTAGGCGGTCTATTATGATGGGGCGAGGGGCGGTGTCTAAACATTAATATTTGAATTAAAGAATTTGAATTGAAGACCCTTCCTATACTCACGATTAAAGATATACAGGTTACACATCGCCATACACTAAACTGCTTTCAGATTAACTTACAAAGTTACTAAAGAAAACAGCTGTTATAATTAACTACTAGCTCCCATGTGTCGAAATTTAGAATTAATTTTAAACTATATTACATATTATTAGGATATAAGATGGCGATAAATATATTCATGGCTAAATACTTAGATCATATACTATGGATAGAGATACTGGCTAAATATTTGAAGCCAACATATTATTTATGGTGAATTGTGGCGAATGCGCATGCGCGCAATGTATATTTTACGCAGTCGAGCACGGCGCATAGTTTACCCGTAGGCCGTAATCACCTCTGATTTTGACAGTGATAATAAAAAACAAATTTCTTGTTGTTTTTTTTTAATTTAAATTTTAAGTTTAAACCGGACTATACTAAATTATTATTTATTTTAAAATGAGTAATAAAAACAAGAATGCTTGTAGGTTTTGCCTTAAAACTCCAGTTATGCATCCAGGCATCTCTTTACACTCGTAAGTATTTAAATAATAGTTAAATCAACAATTAGTACCTACCTAAGTAAATTATTTTTAAAAATTTCTTACACTTGTACAAATAATATGTCACTGTTTTATATTTATTAGATTTCCTAGTGACACTAAAATTTATAAAATTGTGGCTCACTGCTTGTGGCATTCGAGAAGAGGATTTCAAACACAACTTAAAACTTTGTTCACTTCACTTTGAAGAAAATTGTTTTAAATCTGGTACAGTAAGAAGATCCTTGAAACCTGGTCCAATACCAACTAAACTATCAAATAGAACAAAAAGTTTTTTTGAATCTGGGTATTTATCATTAGTTTTTATTTAAAATTAATAATTACATAATTCGTAAAACACATTTTTTATTCAGATCATTTTGTAATTTGTCAAGTGCCAATTCAATGAAAGTACAACTTGATGATCAAGACGCTTCAACTTCAACTAATATCGAAGTTTCCAGTACTGAAGTGTGCAATGCTCAAGTATCCAGTTGTGAAGCGTTCAATACAGAAATGACTGAAGATTCTTATACAATTACTCCCAAACGAAAACGAAGGACGCATTATATTGGTGATATAACATCTCCTGACTTATGTACTCCCCGAAGAGCCAAAGTTCATTTTAACAACGCTAAGTTAAAAATTCTTAGAAGTCGCAAAAGAATTAAAGTTTTGAACCAAAAAGTTAATCGACTAAAAAAAAAACTTTTATCAATGGCTGATTTATTTGCACATTTGAAGAGTAAAAATCTGATAACGGAAGAAGCACACGATACAATTTTGGTAGACACTAAACATATTTTTAGTCTGTGTATTGTTTTGTGTTGAGTATATATATTTAATACTCCATTTGTATTTTGTTATGGTAAATGTTAATTAGATGTGTTCATTGTGTTTTTGCTTAACCATATTATAATAACAATTATTATTTATTTATAACCATTAAAATGTAAGATTATGTTAAATGTTAATGAGATGTGTTAACTTTAAGTCCTAATAAAATTTATAGATAATACATTTAATGTATTATTTATATGTGAAAACTTTGAAAAACTTAGTTTAATTTATACTTAACCCACCTCAATAATCCTGGCTACGCCACCATTTTTATTTTTATAGGTAATGATTATTGTATGAAATATTATGTAGAATGTCAATAAAATATATATTATTAGTTATTACTGTTTTTTAAATGTGTAATATTTTTAACTAAATGTTTCATACATATATATTATATTCGATTTTGGGTTTTAGAATACAACAAATGATTCAATTAAAAAAACATTGAGTAGAAGTTTGAAATCTAGAAACGCCAAATACTGGCCAGCAATACCTAGTTTTGCATTGACGTTACAATTTTATTCATCAAAGGCTTATGCATATGTTCGTAAAATGTTTAATAATTTATTACCACACCCTGCAACACTAAGAAAATGGTATACAGTAGTCAATGGTAACCCTGGTTTTACTAGCGAAGCTTTCCAAGCAATTGAATTACATGTTAAAGATAGTAAACAACCAGTGGCATGGAATATTACTATTGATGAGATGGCAATACGAAGATTTTAATGGTAAATTATATGGTTGTGTTGATTTGGGAACTGGCAATATTGAAAATGACCAGGATAATGTTCAAGAAGCTACTAATGCTCTAGTGTTTTTAGCAGTATGCTTAAACGGTCATTGGAAGGTCCCAATAGGGTATTTTTTGGTTCATAGTTTTTCTGGTAGCGAAAGAGCCAATTTATTAAAACATTGTTTTTGGCGACAAAAAAATTCTTATCAATGACAAAAATGAAGAGATACAATGGAGCCATATAATACAATTACAGGAAGTTCAAGAATCCAAAGGTCTGCATGCTGCAAATAAATTTAAAGAAAATCATATTAGATATTACGAGAACAAGATGAATGTTCGTTTAGCTGCGCAAACTTTGAGCTCAAGTGTCGGTTTAAGTTTGAAGTTTTGCGAACAACTAAACGTTTTAAAGGGAACAAAGGCTACTTCTGAGTTTTGTGAAATTTTTAATGATGCCTTTGATATTACAAATTGTCGAAACAAATTAGCAAAAGGGAATTACTACATTACAAATCAACGATAATACTTTACCCAAAATAAAATCGTTTTTGGAGAAATTCAAATTGTATGTTGAACAACTTAAGTATGGGAGAAAAATCCATGAACTTGACGGTGAAAGTCTGTTAAAAAGTCAAAGAAAAACTGGATTTTTAGGCTTCATTATATGTATTTCTAATCTTATTAATTTGTTTCATTTGGCTAAACGTTATGGTATGACTTACTTACTAAGTTACAAATTAAGTCAGGATCACATAGAAGTATTTTTTAGCGCTATGAGAAGCCATGGAGGATATAATAACAATCCCAATGCAATTCAATTCCAGACAGCATACAAACGTCTACTTGTACGGCATGAAATAAAAGGATCGGAGTTTGGCAATTGTTCTCCACTTGATTGTGCCAGCATCTTATTTGTTGGCACTAGTTCTAGAAAAGATGCAGATGCAATTTGCGACATACATTGTGATGAAAATGAAAAGATCTGTTTATTCAATGAATTTGACCATGATTATTATGAAAGATTACCAATACTAGAAGAATATGTAGTAGATATTGTAAAATATACTTCTGGCTTTATTGTGAAAAAAATCAAGAGTAAAAAAATTCTTTGCGACATATATGATTCACATTTAACATCGAATGATGATGTAGATACATCAATATTATTAGAAATTAAAACAAAAGGTAAGCTAACGAAAGCATCTGCTGATGTTCACAAAATATGTCTAACAGCAGAATATATTTAGACTTCAAACAAACATTTTGTTGAAAGATAAAAACCTAAAACAAAAACTTTGCATCAAATCAATGAATGAAATAGGTATGAATTCATCCATTTTCAACACTCAAATAATGCTTAACCATATTCTTACCCAGGATATATTTGACAATCATAGGACTCAACTAATAAAGCTTATTATAGAACATTACATAACTTTAAGGATGCATCACTATGTAAAACAGCACAACCAGGTAACAACTAGAAAAAATATAAGAAGAAAATATACTAAATTAATTTTATTTAAAAACCAATAGCCACTATGAGTTATGACCACTATACCCATAATTACATTTATTATGGTGAATAAGATGAAATGTTTTTAATTACTTTATTGTATAAAATTTATTGTACTTATTAATATTTATGCATATTGTATTTTAATATTGAATATTAACCGTGGACAAATTCACATTTCACGTAAACAGTAAAATATACGTAATAACTAATCACATATCATATTTTTACTATAATGATTACGCATGCGCAATAGATGCGCATGCGCAATTTATATCGGTCACCTTAATAATGTTGTATTCAACTTCTAGTACACGTTTATATTGCAGTAGCTCTATCCATAGTATATGATCTAAGGCTAAATAACTAGGTATGATCGCATTGAGACGCATTTTAGTTATGGGCGGCGCACGTACTAATAGGCAATGTATTGATTTAGCACGGAAAAGAATCCCAGTTGGCAGTGATTTTTAGATTTACTTATCCATAGAATTAATAATTTTGGATTGTTTTGTTAATAAATAAATCGAAGTGATAATATGCACTGCCAGTGTGGCGGCCACGACACTTGCGTATCACAAAGTTGCGATCATACTTAGTTATTTAGCCATGGATATATTAATATATTTTACCGCCTTTTTATGTATTTGAATGTGTGAATATTTTGGAGATCATAATATTTGTTATTAATTGTGAATCGGTATTCGTATTTATAATATTATTGTAGCTTGTACTAGTGTAAAGTGTTAAACTGTGAACTTTTAAACTTGTTATATTATTATTTAAAATGACTTGCTGTGTTCTTTCCCTAACAGTACATAAAATAACATATATGTAACCGCAACATAACTTTGTAATATAAGCTTAGTAACAGTTACGTATTAATATCTGCCAGAAATATAACCGTTATATTACTGTTAAGTGCCTATGTCCGCTTTGTCTTAATAAACAAATTTACATTATTTTATATAACATTAATGTTACATAGACATAGTAATACTTCTAATATATAATAATTTACAACAGGAATACTATTATTGATCAATTATGCATAACTATAGATATAAAATAATTAAAATGTTATGCACGGATGCATAACAGTTATATACATAATATACACCACAATATTGTGGAATTTCAAATTACAATATAATATAATATAATATAGATTGACATCTATATTATAAATATATTATTTATTATATTGCAGTAAAAATGTCATAATACCTGGTAAAAATTAAAATATCTCATTAAAATGTAACTGACACCAATGTAGATTATCCAATTTCATATTTATTAAACACAATAAGTTGAAATACTATAATATTTACTGTTTATTTTAATAATATTATGAAATATGAATTGATTATCATCACTGATAAAAATGTTTAGATAAAACATTTATTATATGGAATATTTCCGCTTGGAGCGCTACACATTAATTATTGCTATGAGTAAGCTACACACATTGAACTATATGATAACTGGAATCAGGGCATAGTAACTGTGTGTAATGGCAAAATCTGGTGACTGTGGCCTTGAACACGCTCTCTAGGAGGGCGTGACATGCGTTATCACTTAAATAAATCATATCATTATTATCACACAAAAATAATAAGAATAACATTGGTCATTGCGTGGTTTGGTTGTTTCCGTTTTTATAATTCCGTAACTTAGAGGGATACACGTTGCTAACATTCCATCAGATTACGAATACGGTACAATTTCCAATACTTCAACCGTAGGGATACAGGACGTTACACATGCAGTATACAAGCGATTCGTACCGACCCGTATCGGACTCGGACTTCGAGACGAGGTGGTACGTAACTATTCCGTAACGATACTTATCGAATTTTTCTTCTTGAAAATCTAGCATCTCTCGACTTGCTATGCAACACCACCTCAAGTTGGTCACTGTGTAACCGCTGTTATACCAAAAAACAACCACTCTTATCATTTCGGCCAAAAGCTTATCACTACCGCTGTCAAAATCGGGAAATCTGTCCCAGCCACTGACTGCTGGAATGCTCACCAAGCAGTGTTGCCCGAGTGAGAATGTTAGAACGAGATGGGACATACTAATGGTGTTACTATCTTTGTCTTGCACAAAGACGTAATGACGCATCTAATATGAATTTACCTCGATATTATTTTAGTTTAATTCTTTGAACTTGTATCTTCTTATTTATTTTTTAACTTCCACAAAATTTTTTTTATTATTTTAACAGAATATAAATAATTTATAATATAACAAGTAATGAAACATACTTTTCTTGTGGACTTCTACATTTTACATAAAATAAATCACTAAATGTAGTAAAATAATATCTATTAAAATAAAAACATATTATTTATAGTATTATTCATAATTGAAAGATAAGTTACTTACACTACTTACCTGGAGCTGTATCTACTACTTACCTTAAATTGTACTTACTACTTTCTTAACTTAACTTCTGGTAACTTGGTAACTATGTAAAGTTGACTTCAACTAGATATTTTCTGTAATGATAATAAAACTATAAATTAGTAAAAATATTTTATTTAAAATAAACTAGCAAAATAATTAACTATTAATGAAACTATTGTGAAATATGATGGTTGATTTATTACATAATATAAAAGCATTCATACAACCATTAAAGCATAATAAAAAAAAAGCATTCACCACAAATTAACAAAATAAATTATAATAAAAAAGTGTTGAAAATATCTTCAACAGTATCTCCAATTAAGTGATTATTTTTTAATAAATTTAACATTTCACGTATACTACTTACTCGCTTGTCTCTTCTCATTAATTTCTGTTGCAAAATCATCTTGTCTCAATGTAAATCTTGTAATGTTCTGTCTAACTCTTCCCCAGTTAATTTAGTCTGTATGCCAATGTCTACAAACTTGGTATCTGTTTCACAGGTAGATATATTATTTTCCTCAATATTTTCAGTATTATGAACGGCTGTTGTTGTGGTTGTGTCCTTTAAAATACATTTAAATAACAATTTAACTTAAGAGAACAAAATTCCTAATACATAATGGCCATGTTATAATATAAACAATATATATTAATACTTGTTTTAGTATGTATATTTACTTACTTCTCGTTGCAGAATTCTTCTTTCTTTTATTTTTGGGATTAAATAATTTGGGAAATTAAATACAAATGGTACTGCAGATTTTTTTGACATTTGTTTTCCACTTACAACAGCTGAATAGAAGTCAGTTTCTTTTAAATGTAAACTGCATAATGTTGAGCTGGAAGAAGACTTAAAGTCTTTTCTTCGAACAACATGTACCCATTTTTGAAGCCTCTCTTTCTCTTTAAGAGGAAACCTTAAATATCAAAATAATAAATGTAGATTTGTTTGAAATTATCAATGTGTAAATTCAATAACACTTTATACTAACTTGTGAAATGACAAGTCTTCCCTAACGTTACTTGAGCTAGGACAATCAAAACCACTACAAAAATTCACCATCTTAACTTGGCCACTATTTGAAATTTTAAGTTAAAGTTTAACACAGTTTAGACCAAGAAAAAAACGTTTGAGGGGACTGCAGCACGCGTATTTTTAATACGTTTTAGACCAATAAGCGGTAGTAAATTACACATACTTCGGAATGTCCGATTTAAATTATTCATACATGTATGAACTCTTTGACAAAATATCTAGGCTTTTTAGGAAGTCGATTTTTGATTTTCAATTTTAAAAGCCCTTAAAATTAAGGTATTTTTTTCAAAAATCTTATGAAATATTTGCATTATATTTGTATTTATTTTGAGCATATCTGATTTTAAATCAAAAAAGTGATTCCTAAAGAGCATAGTCTAGAAGATTATAAATTCAACCTTTTTTTTAAATTTCAATCAAACTTCAGGAAGTATGTTTAATTTACTACCGCTTTTAGCAGTTTTTATAGTTATGCATACAAGAATATATTTCGTTTTTCGCTATGCATTGACATGTGCGTGCGCGTGTGAGAGTTTCTTCCGGCGGCTCGGCGCGCAGCGGCGGTTGCTCGGTGCGGCGAGACATCGATTCTTGGAAACAATTAGTGGATAAGGATTACTGGATAGGTATAGCAAAATCACTAATGGATAATAATAATAATAAAATACACATATTATATTAGGAAATATAAAGTTATACCGCCTATATGAATCATTTGATTTCAACACTACACTCCGATCAGTAAAGTTGTCTGTAAAGTGTCCAGTGTTTCGTGTTTTTTTTTCATTATTTTAAAAAATGGGTAAGGACTGGCGTTTTGGCCGAAAAACTAGGCGTAAGTTAAGTGCACCTAAATTAAAAAAACACAGATTGAACAATTTACAATCGATAAAAAAAAAAAGTGACAAAGATCATAGCTGCGATGTTCAGGTAATTATATAAACACATATAGAATTTAGAATAATATTACTATTTTAAATATTGAAGAATATTCAGTATTATTTTATTTTGATTGTGACAGGGAAATGCTCATTTATCAGTATCTGAAAATAATTTGACAGATAATAATACCATAGAACTTACTACTGTCAGTAGGTAAGTAAAACAGTTATTGGAAATTAGTTATTAGTATTTTTTAAATTTTAACAACAAAATAATTTGCAAATATTCATGTTTTTAACCAATTTTTGTCAATATTTGAACCTAAAATGCTAATAAAAAAAATGATGCCTATATGTATTCTCATAATTTTTGAATCACTATAAGAATAACTTATGAGGAACTTTGTATTAAATTTTCAAGTATTTTGACTCGGCCAAAACAATTTTATCGCCAATTCAAAAAAAAGCGGGTAAGTGGGTATCGCTCTGCTGTACATTATAGGGGCCGTATGCATTACTATTATTACTATTATACATTACAAAAGTGTTAAATTTGAATATGATGATAGGTATCATTGCATACGAAAAACGATTCTGAACGGAGATAATTTTTACGAATTTTTGTCAATATTTGAACTTCAAATGTCAATAAAAAAATCGTGCCTATGTATTCTTATAATTTTTTAATCACTATAAGAATAACTTATGAGAAACTTTGCATTCAATTTTCAAGTATTTTGACAAAGCCAAAAATAATTTATCGCTACTTTAAAAAAAAAAATTATCAGAAAAATCGAAAATTTCAGTTGTCTATAAATAGCTCAAAAAAATTCAAAATATTTTAAAAATTAAATCATGTAAAGAAAATGCCAATCTAAAGAACTGGTGAAATTTTCAAGTATCTACGACTTATACTTTTTGAAAAATAACAAATATTTAATATCGTAATTTTGACCTCTATAATGCACCAAGGATATTCACTTTGTCATCGGGAACCACCCCTGAAGTTTGAAATTGAAGCAGTATTTCGACTAGTTATGCTGTACAGTGTACACAGACACAAAAAAAAACACACATCATTGTATAATCAATATAATATATTCATCATTTCGTTCAAATATCTAAAAGTAAAGAGAAAAAAACGTTAAATAGAAAATAAATAAATTACAACTTTTGACATGAAAAATGTGTAGGTATATACCGTCTAAAAAAACTTATTTTGATAGATAAAATATTGATAGTTACGAAATAGGTTCTGCTTTAATTTAACGCTGATTTCTTATTTATGCATAGAACTAATACCAATGATGTCGAATTTATAAACGCCGAATCTTCGTACCATGATAACTTTACCTCTCATCAAACCAAATCATATTTTGCTTCTACTCCATTAAACACTAAGTTATTTACCGAAGTAGTTGAGCAGGAAAATAATAATACCGAAGTAAATAACTCATTTGATAGTCTGAATGGAAGAAGATTAGTCAATATAAGATATATTTTTGAGTCGATACAGTCAATAAAACACCAAGGGTATTGTATCTGCAGTCATTACTTACTTCATATTTGTTTATTTTAAATTGTATCTATCGTAATTCATACTATAGGCTGTCTACAGCATTTTTATTAATTTTATTGTATTTTTTAAATTTTAACTAGGTAATAGCTATTATGATAATATCAAAAAAACAGATGCCCGTATGAATGTGTAACACATTGTGGAGTAGTCGGAACAGTTAGTACCGGCTACCTCCAACAATGTCACGTGTTCGTGACGTGAAATGAGGAAAACAAAAAAAGAGAAACAAAACACGGTGGTTCGTTGGTAAGAGTTTTAATATATATTTTTTTACAATAGCGAATGCCGAACAATGCACAAGGAATATGGTGTCAGAAGTGAAATTTGTTAACGGCGAGTAGCGTTGGTCACGAGGTTTCTTTTGGTTGCCGTAGGCGAGGAGTCGAACGGACGAGCGAGTGTATGTCGTCGAAGTCGCGGGAGATAAAAAAAGTCCGGGCGGCGGCTAGACCGTAGCCGTCGCGCAAAACCGACCGTTGGTTTGAAAGGGGGGTGGTCAACGCCTTACAATGCCGACATCGTCCGGGAGGAAATTATGTGGTGGCTGCGCCGCCACATTACTCCCCATCGGAGGAGAAAAACAAACTTGTTGGTTTTTTAACTCCGTACGTTGGCGATCGATGACGTGGGCGGCATATGAGTGGTCGGCCAACGGGTCGTCGCGCAGGACGAAGGCCGGTTTGAGCTAGTGATGGGAATAATCGAATGATTTCGATAATCGAGTAATTAGTAATCGAGATATTACTATAATCGAGATATTCACTCGATTAAAATAATCGAAATATTATTTCGTCATGGTCGATATATTTATTCGATTAAAATAATCAAAACATTAAACATTATTGATAAAAAATCAACCAATATTTAACTTATTAATACAAAATTAAAAACTTGGTTAATACAAATTCATAATTACACTCATTTTTTTTTTTTTTTATTGATCAAGAAAAAAAACTCGGCAGCTACATGGCCATTAGTTACAGAGCTCAAGATTTTAACAGCATTTTTTCTTTTTTAAGATATTACAATATTAGAGATATTAATATGGTTTCTAAGTATTTATATAAGAAAAAAAAACAAAAAAAGAAACAAAAAAGGAGGAAAAAAACAAATGTGAATCATTACATTAAATTATAGAGACCTGTCGACTTCAAAAAAAGGATCATCTAACCATACTTACACTTATTAAAAAAACACTTATAAAAACAAAACAAAATATTTTTTATAATTAACAATTAGAAACAAAATTATTATTGAATCGCCAATCTAAATATAATATATTAGTACATTACATCATGTTATAATTACTATTTAAGAATATTATGTAATCTAAATTTTTTGGAGACAACTTATTTCTGCGATCATTCGTCAACAAACCAGCTTTGGAAAACACACGCTCTAACTGAAGTAGCAGGTATACATAAATATTTTAACTGCAACTTGTACAATTCAGGAAATGTGTGCTTATGTTGTTTCCAAAAATCTAGGCAATTTTTTCCACGCTGCAATTAATGTGATATTTCGATATATTGACGAACAATTAATGTTGCATTTACTTCTGGGTTAATAACACTTCTGACTTCAGATAACTTAGTGTCGAAATATTCCCATAAAGAATTAGAAGGCTCAGTTGCTGGTGCAGATGTTTCTGTTATATTATTATGATCTTCATTTTTAAGACAAATAATTGAAGTAAGCTCTTCAATTATCCATTTTTGAGCGTTCTCAGCATTATCAGCTAATCCAAATCCGGTTTTTTTAAATCTCGGATCTAAAAAAGTTGATTTAGCTACTATTTTATTTTTCTCTAAGATTCCTAAGCGCCTCGCGACTATATCTAATAATGAATTTTGTAATAATATTCCAGCATCAGTCTCAGGTTTTATATTTTTTACCATAAACTGAAGACCTCTTATTAGTGGTATTACTAATGATAATGTCGGGTACTTTTCTCCGGATAATTCTGATGTCATACTTTCAAAAGGTTTCAATATTTTAACACAATCGGCTATTATATCCCACTCTATTGCTGTTAAACCATTTGGAGCTCGACGAAGCGATGATATTGCAGCAGATAATGGATCTTTAATTTTAATGAGCCTCTCAATCATAATTAAACTTGAATTCCACCGGTTATTAACATCTTGTTTAACTTTTAATTCAGGGAGGCCCATCTGTTTTTGAAATTCTTGTAGTTTATCTGTCGCAAAACGACTATGTTTGAAATGCCCTACTATAGCCCGACATGTTTTTAGTACTTGGAGAAATTCTGTATTTTTATTAATAGCTTCATTAACACTTAAATTAAGGGTATGGGCTACACAGGGGTGATGATATTTTTTTAGATGCTCATTAATTGCATTTTTTATATTTGATCCACTATCCGAAACTACAGTTACTATTTTATTACTTATATCCCATTGATTAAAAATAATCGAAAGAACGGCTGCGATATTTTCACCTGTATGACTCGGTGCGCCGTAACTCCGCACGGATCGTCGCCATTTTATAATATATCAGCTTAACTCCGCATACAAGGTTTTTTTTCGACACCTTAACTCCGCATACGAAGTTTTTTTTAAACACCCTAACTCCGCATAAAAGATTTTTTTTGACACTGTAATTCCGCACATATTTTTTTTAATGTTTAAAATATACAAAATACAATACATATTATTAAAGTTAAATAAAAATAATATTAGACTGCAGGTAATACTAGGTAATTATAA
>NW_019100986.1:0-19963 GCF_001856785.1 Myzus persicae | reverse complement strand
TTGCTCCATGCTCCATCTGCAATAACTGCGATTTTGGGGCGACCTTTTATATCTAAATCACCGTTTTCGATCGCTAACCTTTTTTCTTCTTGTCCTGCTAATTCCATTTCTTTCCAGGCTATGTCATGAACATGCATAAAAATTTCCGTATGAAGTGCTTGATATAATCGGTTGGACATATTTGGCATGTTTAATGTTGCAGAAAATTCTTCGAGTTGGCTGTACCCTTGACCAGCATTTACAGTAGCATTAACTATTGCCATGTTTATATTTATATTTTCACCATTGAAATTTTCACTATCTATTTGTTCTTTTAAACCACACACTTTACAATTGAAATGAAATGTACTATAATATCCCTTTCTATTTTCCTTTACAAACTCTAAATCTCTAAATGAACAATCAAATCCCAAGTGTTTTATAGACTGTAAAGATTGAAAAATATGCTTGAGGTCAACAATACGTCTACGTCTACCCTCTAATTTTGCCCATTGGTCATTATTACACAACTCGTCATTTTCATATTGTTTATGAGGAGTTTCAAATTCTGATGTGTAATTTTTGTCATTGTCACACAACTCGCCATTTTCATACTGTTTATGAGGGGATACAAGTTCTGATGTGACATTATTTTTAAAATTTTCTTCCAGTATAATTGGTAGATTTGTTGTATTCGAAGACGTAGATGGTGTTTGATTTACACAATTTACCTACAACAAAACGTTTATAAAAAAGGTGGGCTGGTAGGTGTCACTCTTTTGTACAGTAGGTTATAAGTGGTTATATTGGGTTTCGTCCAAATCTGAACTTAAAAAAGCTAAAAAAAACTATGTTTAGGTATGTATTATTTAGATATTTTGGTATCAAAATTAACTACTAATTTGCATTCCTTACCTATAAAAGTTTGCAAAATATCCGGCGGCGAAGTGTCCTAGACCCAAAATAATTTGCATATTTTCGTGATTTTTACGTATTTTGTCAAAATTCGAACTTTAAATGCTTATCAAAAAAAATTGTGATTATGTATGTTACACAATATTTTTCAACTACTATTGTAACAATGCTTCGTATTAATATTTCAAGCTTTTTTACCCAACTTATATAATTTTATTTACATTCATAAAAAATAAAACTAAAAAAAATTGGAAACTGAAAATGTTCGTTAACAGCTCAAAATAAGTCAAAATATTTTGAAAATGTTATGGTGTATAGAAAATGCTAATATAAACATTCAGTCAAAATTTCATGAATTCATGGTCATTTCTTTTAGAGTTACACTAAAAATCAAAATCGATTTTATCCAAAATCGATGTTGCGTAAAATTCCTGTTTTTTCCTTAATTTTTCATTTGTTTTTTACAGCGCTTTTAAAAACTACTGAAAAATGTTTAGTTTTGACCACCCCAAAATACTAACTAGATTCACTTAGAAAAGGTACTATTGAAGAAAATCTAAGCATTTTTACTGTCCTAAAATGTGATGATAGCAGATAGACACAAAAATATAAAAAAAAAACATACATCATTGTAAGAACAATACATTCATCGCTTCGCTCAGAATTTAAAAATGGATTGTCAGGATTTTCAGCATGATTATATTATGCTATAGTTAATTAATACAATAGATAATATGTAATATTTATACTTACTTTTTTTTAATCTATTGAGAGTATCAATATTTCCTTTGTTTTTCTTTCTTTTGGATAAAAGAGTTTTAGTTTTTTTTCCATAATGCCAGTCTTTCTTAGTGTCCATAGTATCAAAGATGACAAATATTGAAAAATATATTGCACAAAAAAATGGTTCTCTAGAAACTGCACATTGGTTTTAAATAACAGCAGATGCCAGACTAATAGAAATATCGAAAATCAAAATTCGAATATTACTATTACTCGCTGTAGAATAATGACGTACCGGCGGTGGACCAAACGTGCAGGTAGACCGGACGTTAATTAATAATTATTATTATAATATTGTGCCCACCGACGGCGCGCGTTTTCTTATCTTATATATTCCAGGAACAGAATGTTGGCAGTTTATTTTCAATTAGGACCGCCTATGCGTTTCCGCACGCACAGGCACATGTCAATAATTTCAATTTTGTCAACTATACGCCATGCTATTCACATGACACAAATGCCAAAAAGCTAGACGAGTTGGATTCGACGGATTTTAATTTTGAAAATTAATATTAATTAATCAATATGTTAGTTAGGGAATGGTCGAGGGGATTTTGCTTATACAAATTCTTCGATAAAATATCGACAATTTAAAAAATAAGAATTTTGGTATTTTATATATTTAAGTATGTCATTATTTTTTATAATAATGATAAATTTCCACGGCCATGCTTTAGAAGAGTTGTTAAAGATTTTCAATTAGTTTTCAAAATTGAAATCCGTCTAACCCAAGTCCAACAGTTTTGTCTAGCTTTTGGCCTGTTTTACGTGATAATTTGTACCTGCTCCAGCCCCCTTAACATTTTTTTTATGTTTTGATTGTTTTTTTTCCAAAGCACATTTTAACCATCTACATTCTACACAGACACACAACAAACAATATTTTATGCTGTTATGTGCTATACTCTTATTATAGTTATTATTATTTATTTATTGTTATTGAGAGTAGCTATTTTTATTTTTATTTTTATCAGTTTTATTGGTAGTGAACGGTGGTACTGTGGTAGTATACTAGTGTTTATCTAGAATTAACCCGCATACAACACAACAATAATTCATTTTTAATTTAGATTTGACCGACTTGGAACTATGTGTGTAGTACGAAAAATTGGATATTTTAGGGACTGGGATGGACTATGTAAATTATTTAATCAGAATACTTTATTACACTAGGTTTTAAATTTATGTTTTTATTTTCCACTCTTTTATATACGAAATTATTTTTTATGATACTAAATAATAATAATAGTGTACAACATGATGAATATTTATTAAAACAAAATATAATTACTAATATTAAATTAACGATTATATTTACAGAGATTATAATTGTGTATCTGCAGTATCTGTTTCTGAGTAAATAGACTGTTCAGAAGTTGCAGGTGATTGTGTATATAATTGGTCTTGTTGATTGTAGTGTTGAGGGTTTTGAAGGTTACGATATTCTGCTTGAAATACAACTTGAGATACCTCCGGTTTCACCCTAATACTCTCTTCTGGTTTTAATTTTTTTACAAATCTGGCCAAACTCAAAAAGAACATGTCTTATTTATCATGTAGACAAGATTGAGAAGTAGCACTTTGATTTTGAGAGAGTTGTTGTGAGCGCATACGGCTATTGCTTTTCATTATTAAAACCAATTCGTACATGGTGGCTTCAATGCTTGTACGTTTTCTCTTTGAATCGTTTGAAGGCGGTTCAAGAGAAATAAAATCTGATTTATCAGTAAAAAGAGATTCGTTGACATTCTGGTACTGGAAAGGCTGGGTTTCATCTTCCATTGCTCCAACTGCTTCAGGACCATCAACAATACTCTCTTCTTCTTGAGTTTCGTCTTGTAAAATTTCACTCGAATTTACATGAGTTCTATAACATGTATAAAACTTGTTAAGCTACCAACCTAGCTTAAAACTTTATAGCACAACATTAGGTTTTGTTTTCACTTACTCTCTAGTTGTCACAGTGGGATTTAGGAATGTTTATTCTATTTGATATCTATATCCATTTTACCATTTTTTTGGTTACTTGACCGGATTTGGTTTTTCTCCTATTTAATGTGTTAGTGTAAGCATTGCGTAGTTTATTCCATGCATCTTTGCACTGATCACCTACAAAAAAAAAATTTTTATCATCATTACATTTTTAAAATGTTTATATTCACCCGATTTGTCCAACTTTTCTCCGATCTCGTCCCAAGCTTCCTTTCTAACAACTTGGTTTCTGTAGTACTTGTTTTTAAAATCATATAACATGGGATAAGCTCTTACATACTCGATAAGCTCTCCCTCCATGGTGTGCCTTCACACAGCTTCAAGCGACTGACAAAAATCTAAAAATTGGATCGGCAGCTGACGCGTGTGACACCGTATGACGTGTGATTGCGTGTTCACACGTCACGTCAAGCTAATGTATACATTACTGTACACGTTAGATCGCTGGAAAATTATATTACACGTGTTATTCCGTGTAAATGCGTCACGTCAGCGTAGTGTATATGAGCCTTTAAGTCTTAGCGACGGATTCGCGCAAGACGGTGCACTGTTTTTGCAACAACTCGATGAAGTTAACGGATTTCAGCATATAGTCTTGTCATATCGGCGGCGTCAAAACGAGACGATGTGCACTGGGTACGCTCGAATCGGGTTTCTAAATTCCGTGAAAATAAAAGACTGGACGGGAACGATACGCGGATGCGTGTTGTTGGTGTGGCGTTCGGAGCCGGACTAAATTCACAGTCCTACACATGGCAATTAGAATTTTCTAAAATTGGTTTTTAACCGGCAACCGATTCCTGAAAAAACTAATTAACGGTAATCTATTTGGTTTAAGATATATTTAGAGAAACAATTACCGGGTATCATAGTATCAATATTCAAGGATAATTGATAATTGTTTTTTTGGATGCTGTTTTAAGCCCTAGTAAGTAGTAAATAGCTCAATGCTATAAAATATGGAGCTGCAAAAAATGAATCTAAATTTCTTGGAAATTTTACAGTACATAATATATTAAATAGCAAAATGTGTAGTGCAAAAAGTTTCAAATCCCTACAAATAATATATTTTTAAAGATCATATTATAATAATAACTAAACTTCTTATTTTTTTTTTGTTAAAATTTAAACATGGAATGCAAAAAAATATTTATTTATTGTTGTATACCTTGTATTTGTTTATAACATCTAATCTTGTTACTAACTTTGCTTAGACTATTACTATTATTATTATTATTATTAAAATCAAAAAAAAAATTTGAAAATGGAATTCAACAGACCGGCGAATCTTAAATTGATCGGTAATATAAATTACAGCTTTAAAACATTTAAGCAAGAAGTAGAAGTTTATTTCATGGCTACTGAAACATATCAAAAGCCAAAAGAAGTACAGGTGACAGTCTACTGAACCTTTTAGGACCAGATGGTTTGAAATTGTTTAACACATTTAAAATTGAAGATACATCTATTAAGACAATTTTCAAATGTTTGGAAGAATATTGTGTACCCAAAAAGAATGTGGTAATGGGGCATCATAAATACTTTACCAGAAAGCAAAATGGAAATGAATCATTTAACAAATTCTATGCTGACTTACGCGAACTTATCAAGTCATGTGCATTTGGAAAAGCTGAAGAAACTCTGTTGTGCTCACAAATAGTACTGGGTATACATGATAAGGATCTGCAGACAAGATTACTCAGAGAAGATTTGCCGTTGTCCAAAATCATCAAGTATTGTCAAGCGGTTGAACAGGCCGAGATGCATCGACGTGTGGTTCAAAAAGAAAGTCCAGCCCTGAATCAAACTGAAGAACGTCAACAATTCAAATCAAATGATGGAGTCAAATTAAGCAAAATAACAAGTTACAAAGAAAACAGGAGCATAAGAACAAAAATCAGTTTAATTATAAAAATAAAAATTCAAGGGAAAGTCAAAATAATAATGTTACAATATTTAGTTGTAACAGATGTGGTATATCTCATGGTATAAATAAATGCCCTGCGTATGGAAAAACTTGTAATAATTGCTTTAAATTCAACCATTTTGCAGTAAAGTGTAGAAAAGGTGCTAATAAAGGACAGTTGCATGAGGTTCAATGTAATAATAGTAATGACGAGGAACTTATTTGTCATTAATAGCATTGAGTCAGAGAATCAAATAAATTGGACTGATATTGTTGTGATTGAAAGTAAAAAGGAATTAAAAATTAAATAAAAACTTAGAGAAAAGTTCAGTAGTTATTAAATCATTTGGAGAATTTAATATAGTCATTGGGAAAAGTTTAAGTAAATTAAAAAAACTCTAAGAATGAAATTAGTACCTATTTTGAAGTTGTTAATTACAATGATTTACCAATACTAGGGTTAAAGGATTGTATAAAACTAAATTATGAAATTAAAGAAGTAAATGAAATTAATAGTTGTAAAACAGAAAAAGATGTATTCTTACAAAAGTATAATGATATATTTAATGGTTTAGGAAAATTTCTATAAAAGTTATAGATGACGCTAATACTAAAATCTTCCCACCAAGAAGAGTACCTTATAAATAGTAAATAAATTAAAAGAAACACTAGATAAAATGTGTGAATTAAAAATTATAGAAAAATGCAAAGAACCAAGTGAATGGCAGAGTCCTATAATAATAATTGAAAAACCAGACAAAAGTTTGAGAGTTTGTTTAGATACCAGGGAGCTTAATAAAAATATAGTTAGGGAAATGTACCAAATACCAACACTAGAAGAAATTTAATTAAATTAATAAAATAAAAAATATTTTACTTTATTGGACCTTCGTGATGGATTTTATCAATGTGAATTAGATCAGAAATCACAAGACTATTGCTGTTTTAGTATACCTTTTGGAGGATATGGTAACAATGCATGAAAAGTATTTAGAATTTTGTAACATGTAAATATATAATTATTTATTCCTTGTGTATGTCTAGTTAAAAGTCATAGTGTCCATATTTATGTACTATTTAATAATATTTAATGTATTATATTGTAAGCATTTAGTTATTTAAGCTTGTTTATATTATATAAGTGTTCGCGCCAAGCAATTAAAATGCTTATCGCGGGACGTTAATCAGCGCGACGGCGACTTCTTCCCTCCTCGTCCGTCTACTCCACCTGTCTTCTTCCTACCGTTATTAATTGTTAATTATTATTATTCGTGTGATTAGTGTATTTTTCATATTTATTGTCTTTGTTTTGTCACCTAATCACTTGTTGCGGCCAACGCCCTTGTTTTTGTTTTGTTTTTGTTATCATTGAGTTGTTCGTTATTAAAAATCTGTCGTCTCCGTTAACGTAGCTTATAAAATTATTATTATTGTCATTTTTTATTTGTCTCTGTGTTTTTTAGTTGTTCGAGACACACAACAAATTCTATTATTATTATGATTATTGTATAATCAACTGTGCGGTCAATGTGACCAGAAATTATTATTTTGTGTTGTCAGTGCGACAATACTTGTAACCTGTCGCCGTTATTGTAACGGAATCATTCATATGCCTACCTATTATTATTATTAAAATAAACATGTGGCGTTACCAGTAAATAAACCGTGAGTCAGATCTTTTTTCTCTATTATTATTATTATCCTGTGGGCTGACTTGGATCAGCGGTGTGACGGATATTGGCACAAAGCTATCATCCATGGCGATATCCACGTCTGCGTAAGTCCGCCAGCACGCTGTGTGTGAGAGGCCGCCTAGGTCGTCAAGTAGCAACGGAATCTCCACATCTGCCAGCTGTCCATCACCACCAACCGGTCTTAGATTTTAAGTTAATTTTAAGTTGTGTAGTATTTTATGTGAACTCTGTGGCCCCATTGGCTTAACCACAGAGACCTCCCTTATACAAACGGCACTTTCCAAAATCCTAAAACATCGATTATTCAATCCCTCCTGTCGCCGTGCGCTGATTAAGTTGCCTATCCACCCCCAAACCGGGCGTGCAGGTAAACGTGCCAATCGACACCATAAAGTAAAAACAACATTGTTCTCGGGCACTCCCGAGTGGTCCTTCGGGTGTTACGTCCCCATTGTCGGGTGTAAACATATAAGTATTCATTATTTGTTAAAGTATAACTCATTTGATTATTTGTAAACTCGTGTATTCATTTTGTCACTTATAATCTTAGTGTTTATATTATCTTAACAATTGGTTATACTTATTATCAATTCGAATAATTAATTTGATTTAAAATTATATAATTTTTTTTAAAAAAGAGGAGATGTTGTATACCTTGTATTTGTTTATAACATCTAATCTTGTTACTAAGTTAGCTTAGACTATTACTATTATTATTATTATTAAAATTAAACATTTTAATTGAGAGTAATTAGTAATTTAATTTAATTAAAAGTAAAATATAAAACATTTTTCATGTGATTCGGAGCCTGGTAACGACGGATCCGACGATCTTGTCCGCCAATCTGTAGAGGATAACGGAGGTGGCCGCCGTGGGCTTAGCTGGTGAGCTCGACGAGTCGCCTTTGAAGGTCTTTCTCATTGACTTGACGAGCGTTCCCATAGCCTCAAAGTCGATAGGCTTCCCTATCCCTGACGGCGCGCAGAGATTCGGCATTGGTTCTCCCGTCTCCAAGGATCTTTAAAATTTAAACATTGAATGTAAAAAAATATTTATTTTAGAGATACTATGGTGGCTATATAAATACACCATAAAAAGCATTTTATAAAATGTATTTATTGTATAATATTGTTCTACCTTTCCATCGATAATAAATATAAAAAACAATTCATGGTCAGTTTTATAGATAATGGACATTGTATTGTATTGAGGTTTGAAAAAAATTAGATCGTTTACATATAATGTGATTTATAAATAAAATATAATCGTTTATTATACAAAAAATTTTAGTAAGTAATGTTACTTAGTTTAACAGTCTGAAAAAATGGTACCACCTATCAATGACATGTAGATTTCAATAGTATCCTCGTTAGAAAGGTTGATTGAAGCCGGGGTCTCGTTTTCTCCAATCATATCTCCATTAAAGCGAAATCTCAATATATCAAATGTTATTCCCTAAAATAATACAATTTTGAATGAATTAAACAATATTGAAATATAAACATTAAACCAGCACATACACTCTGTTATCACTAACTGTAAAAATATCTGATATTTAAAGCCCGACCGAGACCGGACCGAAAATAACCGGTTGCAGAACGTAAAACCTTGTGTCAATTAAAGCACCGTAACCTTTATTTTACATTTTAAAAAGACCCCAACAAAAACCAAAACCCTAATACAGAACCGAAAAAATACCAGTTTTTTTAGGGTTTTTATCTGTTTTCAAGGACTTGTTGAAGGAGAAGCAAATTACAAAAAATGTATTGTTTAGAAACAAGAATTATATTTTATACTTATATTGTTTAATATTATTTAATACACAGTACTGACGTAATGCTATTTTTAGCCGCGTTGCCCGTATGTCCGCGATCGTAACGACCGACGATGGTCGATGGCGAGTCTATCGAGTATAGACCTATTCTGCCCTCCTAAAGAGATAGGCAGTAAACGCCCAATTTAAAAAAAGGTATTATTTGATATTAATATTAAATAACAAATTACGCATCTTTTTTAATAAGACAAAATACAGTAAAAACCATTTTAAATGGCCTTAAAAGCGATTCAAAATATAGTATCTCCCAATTTATTTTAAAATACTATCCAAAACTAAGAAAAACTGCAGTATGTAACATATACTAGATAAAAATACAGTAAACGCCATGGTTATACTGCGTTTGTTCTTAGTATTATGATTGCCCTTAACACATACTACATATTTACCTATGTTAAGAACTCCTGAATATTACATATTTTATTTCGAATATATATATTATATATATGTTGACAACATATATAGAAGTATTTCATTACAATCATAATGCAGAGTGTGTGTGTGTGTGTGTGTGTGTGTGTGTCGTACGACGCTGCTACCGTGGGATCCGCTGAATAAGGGATTTTTTTATGTGAACGGAGCACCGTCGCGGCAACACATAGGGAGTCGGTCAGTCGTATTATAACCAGTGTTAGATTAATTTGTAGCTATACTTAAGATTTTTACTACCAATTTCAATAAAAATACATTAATTATTTTAATATTCAATTGGTGCATACGCTTTATTTTTTTGTTGTGTGTAAAATCCATAACACCTAGTATCATAGCTAAAATGAATTGCAAGTTGCAATATGTTGAATGTCTTTAAAAACATATTATACACCATCTGTTTATAATATTATAATAGACCTGATAATAGTATTATTCCATTACAAATTATTTACTAGGTCTATGGTAAATACCGCAATAAAATAGTTATCATACAAATTATTTAAGAATCAATAATCATATTGCCAATTACTAGTCAACAGTAAATAGGTACCATGGTTGTAGATAATATGTGATATTATGATATTAAATAGGTACAACCGTTATCATAGGTACAACAATTTATTTATCATTGTTTTTGAATAGAAATTATTACCTATTATAAATTAGAATAATACTTTTTTATTTTTACAACAATGACTTCAAAACAACGAATTAAAAAGATAATCAACCAACTCAAACAACCACATGATACAAGTAAGTAAAATAAGAAATACATATAACATATTGTTTGCAATATCCATTTGTTATATTACAAAAATAAAAATTTGTACAGCAGTGACTATAACTGAACCTCCACCTAAAGCATTGAAGAAATTATTTTATGAAGAGCCAACAGAAATAACTGCAGCTGCTAACTTTGAAACTGAATTGGAACAGTTGGACAACTTAGGTAAGTATAACTTATACTATTTAATACAATTTATTAATCATAATATAATGTCATACTATAATTTATAGTCAGTACTTTTAATGTAATTTTATTTTAGATGTTTTTGATTTTGATTTGATGCCCATTCAATTTAATATTGATGATAATCCGAATGAAACAATTATTGAGCCACAAACTCTGGAAGTTTTAGATCAAGGTAATTACAATTTATAATAAATTATATGAAAAATTAAAATTGTAATGAACTTTTTTTCTTTTAAAATAGTTGAAGTTATTGAGGAAGATCTTCAAAATGAAGAATATCAAATCTTCACTAAAGATGGCAATCCAAGAAAAAGAAATCCGACTATATACTGATATGCTGATTTCACATACAAAGTGGAAAAAAATTAATGAAATCTGATTATTTTAAGGTAAAAAATGAAGAAATCTAAAAATTCATTTTCCCAATATTTTGGTTTTTAGTGATACTGCCTTTCTCTTTAGGAGGGCAGTATTTATATATAATATATTACTATTATATGATATCAATGTTCATATTACACCATAACAAATAATTTCTATGAACAGTACGAACACTTTTAAAAGTTATTTTTACTATTGAAAAATGACTGGGTTTTTGAAATGCTATATATACGTCATGTCCTACACAGTGCATATCACAACTTTACCAACCAATTTGCCATTCCAGTTCAAACGGCTGCTTTGCAATGACTATTAATAAGGCACAAGGTCAAACATTAAGGGTTGCAGGTTTAGACTTAACTGTCCAATGTTTTTCCCATGGTACATAGCTCTGTTACATGCAAACAAAATCTATTTGTGCTGGCCCCAGAAGGCGAGACATTTAACGTGGTGTATCCAGAAATATTTAATGCTAAAGACAAATTTGATATAATTAACAAAATAAAAATCATACAGCAAAATAAAACAAATATATTCCACACTTATGTATAAAATTATACTATAAAAAATAATCAAATTAAATATCTGATAAAATTCATACCAAACTTTTCACATATCCTTAAAAACATATATAAATGTACTGAAATCTAGAAATAGCAAAGCATTACCAAGTCAGCTAGTTTTTTAATAAAATATTTGTATTTAACTAAAAATAATTCTTGTAGCTATGAAACCACAATTGAAACATATGATATGGAAAATGATGTTGATCTTGATGAAGACCAAATCTCAATGATGCTCGCTGAAAACACAGAAGAAAATACCAATTGCCTAGATAACGATTATGAACAAACTGAAAATATATTGAATGAAATTCAATCATTTCAAAATATTATGGGTGATACTTCAATATTTACAGGTAAGTCGTCGTAAAATATTCTTTTACAAGAACATGAAAATTATGTTTAACAAAATAAAAAATATATATTTACCTACTCTTTACAATATTCTACTACATTTTATATTTACTTTAATTACAAATTAAAAATACCTAGCTAAAATTGTTGGTTTTTTAAAACGTAAATACTTAATAATAACAGATTCTCAATTATTTTTCTATGAAGGTTATTGTAATGAATAATGTCTACTTGCAAAACATGTGTATAAAATAATAAATATGTAATAAACAATAATTTTATGTTAACCAATATAATGTCATCAATTAAAAGATTTATAACATACAAAGTTTTTAGTGTTAATTTTAATTTTTAGGCGTACGGTGTGTGGCCCATACCTTACAATTGGCCACGATAGACAGTTTGAAAGATAGTGGGATTGAAAAAATGTTAAATAAAGTTCGAACATTGGTTAAAAACTTTGAAACCAAACATATGTATACACAATAATAAAAGAAAACTTAGTCTCCCATACTTGACTGCCTAACTCGTTGGCACTCAACATTGGATATGTTGGAAAGAGTCAAATATCTTAAACATTTTATACAGAATATGGCGGCAAACGATTCATCATTGAAAAAAGTATGTTTAAACAATTTAGAATGGAATCAAATTGAAGCTATTTCGAAAGCTTTATTTACCCTTCAAAAATATGTACCAAAGTTACAAAACGAGCAGTTGACATTAACCGATTTTTATGGCTCCTGGATTTTGTGTAAAATTCAAACTCAAAAATGTAACACTTTGTTTTCTAAAAAATTGGTTGAATGTTTAACTAATAGGGAACAACATTTAATGAAGAATGACGTTTAATTGGCAGCCATTTTTTTTTATCAACAATACTAAACCATAATTGATGACAAATAATACACAACTGCCACTAATCATTTAATTGGAGTTTGGCTTCAATTGAAAAAGTTAGAGCAAAAAAGTGTTGACTTAACTATGAACAATTATGATAATGTTATAATGCTTAACAATGATTCAGAAGATGATTTAACTACAGGTTCTGATGGACTTGAAGATTTTCTTAAAGTAAAGGATAATGTTGACACTTACAATGTATCCAACATTTCACAAACATCTGTATCTCATACAATTGAAACAATTTTTAAGTCATATCATATTAAACAAAACAGATTAGGTCATAAAATGAATATCCTCAAATTTTGGAAATCCATGGAAAACATTTATACAGAAATCTATGTCCTTGCTAAAATAATATTATCAGTTCTATCAACTCAAGTTAGTGTTGAACGTCTATTCTCAGGCCTTAAATTTATTTTTTCACCATACAGGTGTAATATAAATTTACAAAACCCAGAAGACCAATTGTCAGTACGACCAGTACGTACAAACAGATTGTTCGATAAAGTTGACAGTGAATATCTTAAAAAAAAAAGGTAAAAATATCTGTGTATAGGTATTAAAAATTTAAAGTTATAATTTTATTTTTATCTATGTTTTAGTACTGAGAAACATCTAACAAGGAGCATTGAACTTAGGCTCTTGTCAAGAAGATGATACTGATTCAACAGCTAATAATACGCAAAAGAAATTCTTTGTCTTATTAAACCAATGTAACTAAGAAGCTTCCTAAATTAACTTAATATTACAATTTTATTATATTGTAATTTGTTATAAATAATATATTACACAATTATAAATTAGTCTAATTTATGGTCTTGAATTTTTATCAAAACAAAATACTGAATAGATTATTAAATCCTAAATTTTGTTAAAATTTAACTCTAAACTATTATAAGCTGTAAAAGTTACTAAATATTAATTTTTTACAATGACAAAATGATGTTTCAAATTTACTATATAAGCTTTCACAGTACCTACAAGAGTATAAAGTATAACATACAACTGCATATTTGTATTAAAATTTTTTGTTTGAAAAAAAAATATACCAAAATAAAGGTTGGATACAGGTTGGGACTGGTTTTAACTGCAACCTAAATTTTGAACTTAATAAAATACCAAAATTTAACCTGAACCCCTAAAAAAATATTTTAGAGATCTGAACCCTTACCGAAACCATTATAATCATTGGTCTCGGTCCCTGATTTAAAGTCAAAATGACAAACATTTTTTAAATATGATAACTCATTATTAGGGCTCGGATTTTAAAGGAAATGCTTCTTGTTATATATTTAAGATAGAAATCTAATTTTTATACATAAATTCGTTTCACGTCAATCTGATTCCAAATAAACGAATTTATTTTTGCTTTTTTCAGTTATTCTAACTGTGGAATTTTTATATGTCTGATATGCTATAAAAATAAAATTTACTTAATAAGAAATGTGAAAACCCGCAATAATGACCGTGACCGTACCATTAGTGCGAAACGTCCTTAAATGTATAGCTATCTACAGATAGCTTATGGGTCGATAGCTTATCGGCTATTGCATATAGTCTGTAGAACCTACGCTCAGTACTCGTATAACATCAATATTGACGTGTTTAAAATTTAAGTTTTATAGTGCTTTATAGTGTTATAATTTATTAAAATGCCAAAAGTTAAAACGAATGCATTTTTAAAAAAATTAGTGTTAGAATTTGGTGAAGAAATTTTTCAAACAGATGGATCGATTTTATATTGCAAACTTTGTGAAGCAAAAGTGTCACATGAAAAAAAAATATAATATACAACAGCATGTACGGAGAGAAAAACATGTTCAAGCTGTTAAAAGACACAAAATGAAAAGTCTGCATTACTTCAACCATTTTTACAACAGTTTAGTAGTCAGTCAGATTTAAATGCCTATTTATGTTCAACATTGGTAGCTGCAAATGTTCCAATGAATAAACTAAATAATAAACATTTTCGTGAATTTTTAACAAAATATTGCAAAAAAACTATTCCTGACGAGTCGACATTATGTAAAGTATGTTTTAATTCATACTATGAAAATACATTGGCAAAAATTCGTGATACAATAACAGATCAAAAAATATGGGTGTCTATTGATGAGACTATGGACTCTGCACATCGTAATGTTGCAAATGTAATAGTGGGCACATTACAACCACAAAATCCAAGTAATATGTTCGTTATTCACACAGAATACTTGGAGAAAGTGAATCATAGTACAATATGCCAACTATTCGATAAAGCTATGCAAATTTTGTGGGGAAATGGTGTAAAACATAACGATGTTTTGCTATTTATCTCAGATGCAGCACCTTATATGAAAAAAAGCTGGTGATTGTATAAAAGCGCTTTGCCCAAAACTCAAACATGTGACTTGCTTGGCACATGCATTACACAATGTCTGCGAAGAAGTACGTGCACACTACCAAGATGTAGATCAGTTGATTGAAGGAATGAAAAAAACATTTTTAAAATGTCCCAAACGTACAGCAATCTTTAATGAGAAATGTCCAGAATTGCCAAATCCATCAAGACCAATAACGACCAGATGGGGTACATGGATAAAAGCTGTCCAGTATTATTGCAAATATTTTAATGAATTAAAAAGTGTAATTGAAGACTTCGAAGAAGTAGAATATAGAAAATTAGTATACCATTTTATAGAGACATCACACCCATACTTGTTGTCTTTGTCTCTCAAATTAGTGTTATGCGTTTAGTAGCTTATACATAACATATTTGATTTTGATATTTGTGAATCAACATATTAAACAATATTTAAATCTTGAAAACTAGTTATAAGCATGTAAAATTGTATAATCAATTTAAAAAATAAAACAACAATGTAGTTACCTATAATATCATGTTAGCACTAATATTAAAACGGACAAAACTAAATTTGAGAACTGCTGAATGCAAATTTTTGACACACTTGTTTATAGTTAGAATGTTTGACACTTGTAATAAATAAAAGTATGGTGCTTCATAGCTATAAACATTTCTAGTATGCTAATTATTAGTAGTAGTAACTATGAGTTCAATATCTCAAATGTAATCAGTAATAAGATTAGTCCCTACATACTTATGACTTTGTTTGCAGATAATCATTCAGTAAATTTGTGCAATATTATTAATTCCTAAATTAAATCTTGATTCTATACATCCCATTTTTAAATAATTTTTGATTTCAAATATCTATTACCGTTTATATGGTCTTGAATACCAAAATTCAGTAACTGAAATTATAATGGTTAGAATTGCAATAGTAAATACTTTTTTTATAGTTTAAACTTACAGTGTGTCTACAATAACCTCTAAATAATTTACTGAACGGAGTTAACATTTTCATTTCACAACGTAATGTTCTAATGTCTCCAAATACTTCCACGAGTTGTAAAACTATTGAAGAATCATTTTCAGGAGCAACCTATAAAACAAGACATTTTTTTTTAGTATTGACATCGGGTACAAAAACTAACAACATTTAAATTTGTACCAAATTAATTCATAATCAAATGTTATAATTTTGAATAGATTCTAGGAACGTTAAACGATACAAACGTACTATCAAGCCAACCCGGTCCATAATTGTTTAGTATCAATCACTCGATCAAGAACTAATAAAATGTACTTGTCGTCCAAAGTCAGACTACTTATCGTGCCAAATGTAATCAAGCACCACTGATGTAATTTCAAAAACCTCGATTGTTTGATGAGGCAGAGATAGTTATTTATGAAATAAAATATTGATCGTAGAAATTAAAATAAAAAATGTAGGTTGTCGGCAAACCTTATTATAACCGACGTCTTGAACCACTGAATTAATTTTAAAAAATTGCTCCGGCACAAGTGCACAACGCCTACCAGTGGCATCTGAACCGATCTCCTCGGGTGGTTATCATAACAGGACGAAACTCGGGTTAGTATTTTAGTGTGCTCTACGCATGTTAATACTTACTACTTTATCCATATTGATTATTCTTGACTTGACTATAAGTAGATAACCAAATTGATGCACCGACTTACGATAGCGAAGCCTGTGAAGATGAGAAATGTGAATTGAATTGTTTTATGAAAATATAGTAAACAAAGTTCAATACGATTGAGCTTTGCGGACTGCGGTTCGTATGGTACGTAATAATAATATATTTATCACCACAGGACGTAAACAAGCCGGGCATCGGGCAGTTAGATAACAGCTGTTATCATCAGCATTATTTATCAGTTAATTTTCATGGAATAAACGCTTAAATAGGGGACCAACGAAAATGTAGTAATACCAACTTAGAAATACTAACATTCCCAATCCATTTTAGTTTTCATCCCAAAATTCCAATGTATTTTAATGTATAAATGTATTTTCAGATTCAAATATTATTGTACGTACAATAATTCTTGTACAATTAGAAATCAATTAAGGATTTTTAAAACATCGTAGGTCGTGGGGTTTTCAAAAACTGAAATAACAACTTGTTAGACATGTAAAACGTGTTCGTTCGACCACCACGTGAATAAAAACGGAAAATTTCCAAATTTGGTAAATCTGATTACATTCCAGCCGACATTACTAGGTTACATGTTAATAGCAACATTTTTTTGAAGGGACTTAGCCATTATTCTGTAAATGATGTGTTATATGATGATGAATAATATAATGATTTCTAAAAATATACATTTATGCATATTTTATACAAATTCCACAAAGGTATACAATTATTGATAAATAAACTTATAAACGACAAATCCATTTAGTTGTTTACTGGTTTAAAACAACAAGTTATTCAACACTAGATTCATATATATTAAAATTGTGTAAAACTACACTCCTGTACTTGGCTAACATTGAATTTATACATTATATCAATATAAATATTTAATAATAGCCAAGTGGGGTCACAAACATTTTATCCATAAGGGTAAATTTGAAGCTACCCACCTAAACTTTCAAACATTTAAAACCTGAATGCTCAAAAATAGTATTTTAGTGACACCACTGTGAAATTTGTGTAACACAAACATCATAATAATTATGATTATTCTTGATTAACTATTGACAAAATGTATCCATTTGTACTGTTTTATATACAAATAACATTACAACGCTATTATAGAAATACACAATTGATTGAAATACATTTCCAATAACAATATAATATGTTAAATATGGTGCAATCCTATTACTTTTATGTTCAACAACAGTTATTACTTATTTGTAATTTAATTTTTTTTTTTTAATGCAGTTTCAAACACACATACAATCAGAAATATTAATATCAATTTTAAATTCATCAGAATATATAAGCAGTTTAAAACTTAAAAATTGCATTTACTTGTCTAAATCCTATATATATTTTATGTATAAGGTTACATAAAAACGGTTAAATAAGGTACATAGTTACATAATATACAAATATTAGACATTAGTCATGTATAAATTATAAAAATAAAATGTTATATATTTATTAAAAAAATTATGTAGCTAGACAAAATATAACTTTAAGATACCTATATGAACATTGTTGAGTACTAGATATGTGACATGTTAACTTTAATGAACTAATTTAGTGATTCATTTTTCAATTCAATGAGCTGGTGAAGACTTTTCAGTGAATCATAATTCAACTTATTTATTTGTTTGTGACCACAACAGACAAGTTAATTTAATTGAATCATTAATCAATTCTAAAATTAAATTAACCAGTGTAAATATCCAGTATACAAGAAGTCTCTATATCTATTTTATGGTTTTTATAGATTAAATTTGAATTTAAAAAATGTAAAAAAAATTAGTTTGTTGACATATTATAAAGACTGTACATAAAAATCATTTACATCTTATATGGAGTTAAGTAAAAAGTAATAATAATTAATATTACTCTCAATTATCTACACACCAAGTATCTATTTAATAAAATGTTTTATTTATTTTAAACAAACAAACCATGTTAAAGGTGAGATATTTATCAATAGAGTAATATTGAAAACTGGTTGGACAGTGATGTGGTATGATATTTTAATCTTTTAGTCCAGTAAATATTTAAACATGAATGCAATCAGCCATGGACATTTTATTTTTTTTAAATTATTTTAGCATAGGTATTCAAAATATAAATTAATTTCTAAAATTACATTTTAACCGTATATTATTTTTTTTTTTATTGTTTCTATTAATAAGACAAATTTCAATTCCCTAAAGTAGAGTTCAACTATACTAAAAATATTAACTTCAAAAATACAAAATTTGTTTGTTTGTTTTTTTCAAATATTTTATTAATTGTTATTTACTTTTATAAAATAGTAAGTATTTGTATCAAGTGTCAAAGTAGAAGAAGTGAATTGTTGTGAACAAGACTAAATCTATCTAAATGATTGTGGATGGATATTACCAACAAAAAAAAAAAGATTGTACAGGTAGATACTTGGTTTATTAAAATGTAATAAATCCATAACTTTATTGGTACCACATATCTTACCAAAAACAGTTATTAACTATTATGAAAATGTATGTAAATAAATATGAGTGTAGTTAATTATAATCCTAATAATATAATAATTATTTTTACCAGTATATTCTTGAATTAGACACTATATTCACAAATCAATTTCCCACTTAGTATCATTACCAAAAGTAGGGCACAAACTCATAACTTAAATTACTTAATATAAATACTTAATATTTAATGTGTACTTTGAACATCCCCGTGAACAGTATTCCCTTTTGAATATTTGTTAAACTTATTTTCAAAATTTCTTGAACACTACTTTAACCAGAACCAACAGAAATTTACAAAATAAAAAAATGTCATATTGCATGTAATTTATAAATATTGTTAAGTTTATATTTCGTTAATACTGCAGTTAGAGTCATTTCATATTGGAACATAAACTATAAATTAAATAATGTTGTGATATTTGTATAAAATAATAAATACTCAAAATATTATTGACAAGGTATATTTATTGAACGTCATGAGGCGTAGTAGTTCGCGACACAACTTCGCAACGAACACTGACGGAAACGTAATAATACATATAAATTCACCGGGGTCGGCGCGATATATACAACAAACCACTATCGATAAGCGATAACATATAATATAATATTACACAAATATCACACCTCCCCATTAAAACTAAACTATATTATGTGTATGTTAAAATCGAAAAAATAATTATAATAATAATAAAATATTCATACATACAAATTGAAATTACATTTTTTTTTTTTTTTTTT